>NC_074675.1:3160025-3262525 GCF_029448725.1 Salvelinus fontinalis
AAACACTGTGTGGAAACTTGATCCTTTGATGTGTGTGTGTGATGGTAAAACACTGTGTGGAAACTTGATACTGTGATGTGTGTGTGATGGTAAAACACTGGGTGGAAACTTGATACTGTGATGTGTGTGTGATGGTAAAACACTGTGTGGAAACTTGATACTGTGATGTGTGTGTGATGGTAAAACACTGGGTGGAAACTTGATACTGTGATGTGTGTTGTGATGGTAAAACACTGTGTGGAAACTTGATACTGTGATGTGTGTGTGTGATGGTAAAACACTGTGTGGAAACTTGATACTGTGATGTGTGTGTGATGGTAAAACACTGTGTGGAAACTTGATACTGTGATGTGTGTGTGTGATGGTAAAACACTGTGTGGAAACTTGATACTGTGATGTGTGTTGTGATGGTAAAACACTGGGTGGAAACTTGATACTGTGATGTGTGTGTGTGTGATGGTAAAACACTGGGTGGAAACTTGATACTGTGATGTGTGTGTGATGGTAAAACACTGTGTGGAAACTTGATACTGTGATATGTGTGTGATGGTAAAACACTGTGTGGAAACGTGATACCGTGATGGTAAAACACTGGGTGGAAACTTGATACTGTGATGTGTGTGTGATGGTAAAACACTGGGTGGAAACGTGATACTGATGTGTGTGTGATGGTAAAACACTGTGTGGAAACTTGATACTGTGATGTGTGTGTGATGGTAAAACACTGGGTGGAAACTTGATACTGTGATGTGTGTTGTGATGGTAAAACACTGGGTGGAAACTTGATACTGTGATGTGTGTGTGTGATGGTAAAACACTGTGTGGAAACTTGATACTGTGATGTGTGTTGTGATGGTAAAACACTGTGTGGAAACTTGATACTGTGATGTGTGTGTGTGATGGTAAAACACTGGGTGGAAACTTGATACTGTGATGTGTGTTGTGATGGTAAAACACTGTGTGGAAACTTGATACTGTGATGTGTGTGTGATAGTAACACACTGGGTGGAAACTTGATACTGTGATGTGTGTGTGATGGTAAAACACTGGGTGGAAACTTGATACTGTGATGTGTGTTGTGATGGTAAAACACTGGGTGGAAACTTGATACTGTGATGTGTGTGTGTGTGATGGTAAAACACTGTGTGGAAACTTGATACTGTGATGTGTGTGTGTGATGGTAAAACACTGGGTGGAAACTTGATACTGTGATGTGTGTTGTGATGGTAAAACACTGGGTGGAAACTTGATACTGTGATGTGTGTGTGTGATGGTAAAACACTGTTTGGAAACTTGATACTGTGATGTGTGTGTGATGGTAAAACACTGTGTGGAAACGTGATACTGTGATGGTAAAACACTGGGTGGAAACTTGATACTGTGATGTGTGTGTGATGGTAACACACTGGGTGGAAACGTGATACTGATGTGTGTGTGATGGTAAAACACTGTGTGGAAACTTGATACTGTGATGTGTGTGTGATGGTAAAACACTGGGTGGAAACTTGATACTGTGATGTGTGTGTGTGATGGTAAAACACTGTGTGGAAACTTGATACTGTGATGTGTGTGTGTGATGGTAAAACACTGTGTGGAAACTTGATACTGTGATGTGTGTTGTGATGGTAAAACACTGTGTGGAAACTTGATACTGTGATGTGTGTGTGTGATGGTAAAACACTGGGTGGAAACTTGATACTGTGATGTGTGTTGTGATGGTAAAACACTGTGTGGAAACTTGATACTGAGATGTGTGTGTGATAGTAACACACTGTGTGGAAACTTGATACTGTGATGTGTGTGTGATGGTAAAACACTGTGTGGAAACTTGATACTGTGATGTGTGTGTGATGGTAAAACACTGGGTGGAAACTTGATACTGTGATGTGTGTTGTGATGGTAAAACACTGGGTGGAAACTTGATACTGTGATGTGTGTGTGTGTGATGGTAAAACACTGTGTGGAAACTTGATACTGTGATGTGTGTTGTGATGGTAAAACACTGTGTGGAAACTTGATACTGTGATGTGTGTGTGTGATGGTAAAACACTGGGTGGAAACTTGATACTGTGATGTGTGTTGTGATGGTAAAACACTGGGTGGAAACTTGATACTGTGATGTGTGTTGTGATGGTAAAACACTGTGTGGAAACTTGATACTGTGATGTGTGTGTGATGGTAACACACTGGGTGGAAACGTGATACTGTGATGGTAAAACACTGGGTGGAAACTTGATACTGTGATGTGTGTGTGATGGTAACACACTGGGTGGAAACGTGATACTGATGTGTGTGTGATGGTAAAACACTGTGTGGAAACTTGATACTGTGATGTGTGTGTGTGATGGTAAAACACTGGGTGGAAACTTGATACTGTGATGTGTGTTGTGATGGTAAAACACTGTGTGGAAACTTGATACTGTGATGTGTGTGTGATGGTAAAACACTGTGTGGAAACTTGATACTGTGATGTGTGTGTGATGGTAAATCACTGTGTGGAAACTTGATACTGTGATGTGTGTGTGATGGTAAAACACTGTGTGGAAACTTGATACTGCGATGTGTGTGTGATGGTAAAACACTGTGTGGAAACTTGATACTGTGATGTGTGTTGTGATGGTAAAACACTGTGTGGAAACTTGATACTGTGATGTGTGTGTGTGATGGTAAAACACTGGGTGGAAACTTCATACTGTGATGTGTGTTGTGATGGTAAAACACTGGGTGGAAACTTGATACTGTGATGTGTGTTGTGATGGTAAAACACTGTGTGGAAACTTGATACTGTGATGTGTGTGTGATGGTAACACACTGGGTGGAAACGTGATACTGTGATGGTAAAACACTGGGTGGAAACTTGATACTGTGATGTGTGTGTGATGGTAACACACTGGGTGGAAACGTGATACTGATGTGTGTGTGATGGTAAAACACTGGGTGGAAACTTGATACTGTGATGTGTGTGTGTGATGGTAAAACACTGGGTGGAAACTTGATACTGTGATGTGTGTGTGATGGTAACACACTGTGTGGAAACTTGATACTGTGATGTGTGTTGTGATGGTAAAACACTGGGTGGAAACTTGATACTGTGATGTGTGTGTGTGATGGTATAACACTGGGTGGAAACTTGATACTGTGATGTGTGTGTGATGGTAAAACACTGTGTGGAAATGTGATACTGTGATGGTAAAACACTGGGTGGAAACTTGATACTGTGATGTGTGTGTGATGGTAAAACACTGTGTGGAAACGTGATACTGTGATGTGTGTGCGTGTGATGGTAAAACACTGGGTGGAAACTTTATACTGTGATGTGTGTGTTGTGATGGTAAAACACTGTGTGGAAACTTGATACTGTGATGTGTGTGTGATGGTAAAACACTGGGTGGAAACGTGATACTGATGTGTGTGTGATGGTAAAACACTGGGTGGAAACTTGATACTGTGATGTGTGTGTGTGATGGTAAAACACTGGGTGGAAACGTGATACTGATGTGTGTGTGATGGTAAAACACTGGGTGGAAACGTGATACTGTGATGGTAAAACACTGGGTGGAAACTTGATACTGTGATGGTAAAACACTGTGTGGAAACTTGATACTGTGATGTGTGTGTGTGATAGTAAAACACTGGGTGGAAACTTGATACTGTGATGTGTGTGTGATGGTAAAACACTGGGTGGAAACTTGATACTGTGATGTGTGTGTGATGGTAAAACACTAATTAATTCATCTGTATCTTCACAACTATAACTGGTTCGGTGTGTATTCATTTTGTGAGGTGTTTACCGAAGTTTATTTGCCATCAAGTAGTATGCTTTATTTCAAAAGTTAAAAAAATGATATTCCTGCTGAAGTTCAGATGTTATTTTATTAAATGTTAAAACGTCCGTTCTCCTTGCGGTGAAGCCGCATTTACATCACATTCAGTCACCTAGCAGACACTCCCATCCAGAGAGATCCACAGGAGCAACCAGGGTCAAGCCCCCCCGCCCAGGGTCACAGGAACAACCAGGGTCAACCAGGGTCACAGGAGCAACCAGGGTCAAGCCCCCCCGCCCAGGGTCAACCAGGGTCACAGGAGCAACCAGGGTCAAGCACCCCTGCCCAGGGTCAACCAAGGTCACAGGAGCAACCAGGGTCAAGCACCCCTGCCCAGGGTCAACCAGGGTCACAGGAGCAACCAGGGTCAAGCACCCCTGCCCAGGGTCAACCAGGGTCACAGGAGCAACCAGGGTCAAGCACCCCCGCCCCAGGGGCACGGCCAACACTCCCACCAAGTCAAATCGGGGACCAGCGACCTATCGTCCATCGGCCCAAGCTCGCAACCGCCAGGCCACCAAACATCCATGATTCCCGGCCGTTGCCCCCTGGAAAAAAACGCTCTAGGATCTATGACAACAAATTAAAACAGCAAGGCATCTAGGACAACAAATCTAAACAGCAAGGCATCTAGGACAACAAATCTAAACAGCAAGGCATCTAGGACAACAAATCAAAACAGCAAGGCATCTAGGACAACAAATCAAAACAGCAAGGCATCTAGGACAACAAATCAAAACAGCAAGGCATCTAGGACAACAAATCAAAACAGCAAGGCATCTAGGACAACAAATCTAAACAGCAAGGCATCTAGGACAACAAATCTAAACAGCAAGGCATCTAGGACAACAAATCTAAACAGCAAGGCATCTAGGACAACAATTCTAAACAGCAAGGCATCTAGGACAACAAATCAAAACAGCAAGGCATCTAGAACAACAAATCTAAACAGCAAGGCATCTAGGACAACAAATCTAAACAGCAAGGCATCTAGGACAACAAATCAAAACAGCAAGGCATCTAGGACAACAAATCTAAACAGCAAGGCATCTAGGACAACAAATCTAAACAGCAAGGCATCTAGGACAACAAATCTAAACAGCAAGGCATCTAGGACAACAAATCAAAACAGCAAGGCATCTAGGACAACAAATCAAAACAGCAAGGCATCTAGGACAACAAATCAAAACAGCAAGGCATCTAGGACAACAAATCAAAACAGCAAGGCATCTAGGACAACAAATCAAAACAGCAAGGCATCTAGGACAACAAATCAAAACAGCAAGGCATCTAGGACAACACCAATCTAAACAGCAAGGCATCTAGGACAACACCAATCTAAACAGCAAGGCATCTAGGACAACACCAATCTAAACAGCAAGGCATCTAGGACAACACCAATCTAAACAGCAAGGCATCTAGGACAACAAATCAAAACAGCAAGGCATCTAGGACAACAAATCTAAACAGCAAGGCATCTAGGACAACAAATCAAAACAGCAAGGCATCTAGAACAACAAATCAAAACAGCAAGGCATCTAGAACAACAAATCAAAACAGCAAGGCATCTAGAACAACAAATCAAAACAGCAAGGCATCTAGGACAACAAATCAAAACAGCAAGGCATCTAGGACAACAAATCAAAACAGCAAGGCATCTAGGACAACAAATCTAAACAGCAAGGCATCTAGGACAACAAATCAAAACAGCAAGACATCTAGGACAACAAATCAAAACAGCAAGGCATCTAGGACAACAAATCAAAACAGCAAGGCATCTAGGACAACAAATCAAAACAGCAAGGCATCTAGGACAACAAATCAAAACAGCAAGGCATCTAGGACAACAAATCAAAACAGCAAGGCATCTAGGACAACAAATCAAAACAGCAAGGCATCTAGGACAACACCAATCTAAACAGCAAGGCATCTAGGACAACAAATCAAAACAGCAAGGCATCTAGGACAACAAATCTAAACAGCAAGGCATCTAGAACAACAAATCAAAACAGCAAGGTATCTAGGACAACACCAATCTAAACAGCAAGGCATCTAGGACAACAAATCAAAACAGCAAGGCATCTAGGACAACAAATCTAAACAGCACGGTATCTAGGACAACAAATCAAAACAGCAAGGTATCTAGGACAACAAATCTAAACAGCAAGGCATCTAGGACAACAAATCAAAACAGCAAGGCATCTAGGACAACAAATCAAAACAGCAAGGCATCTAGGACAACAAATCAAAACAGCAAGGCATCTAGGACAACAAATCAAAACAGCAAGGCATCTAGGACAACAAATCAAAACAGCAAGGCATCTAGGACAACAAATCAAAACAGCAAGGCATCTAGGACAACAAAACAAACCAGCAAGGCATCTAGGACAACAAATCAAAACAGCAAAGCATCTAGGACAACAAAACAGCAAGGCATCTAGGACAACAAATCAAAACAGCAAGGCATCTAGGACAACAAAACAGCAAGGCATCTAGGACAACAAATCAAAACAGCAAGGCATATAGAACAACAAATCAAAACAGCAAGGCATCTAGGACAACAAATCAAAACAGCAAGGCATCTAGGACAACAAATCAAAACAGCAAGGCATCTAGGACAACAAATCAAAACAGCAAGGCATCTAGGACAACAAATCAAAACAGCAAGGCGAGATGTTTTTTCTTCTTTACCGTGTAAATCTTTATGGGCTTTTTCTAAGATAGAAATGAAAGAAAAATAAATCACTAGCTCAGATTAAACGAGTATGAAATTGTAATTCCCCTAATGCCATAAAAGCGTCCCATATTACAGTGTATCAGGGCGTATCTTTGACCTCTATGTCGACGTAATGGTAAAGGTTTTTTAGTATTTAATACATTTAAGGGTCGTAAAGATGCCCTCTGTTTATTCTCCATATTCTGTCATTCTCCATGTTCTGTTCATTCTCCATATTCTGTTCATTCTCCATATTCTGTTCATTCTCCATATTCTGTTCATTCTCCATATTCTGTTCATTCTCCATATTCTGTTCATTCTCCATATTCTGTTCATTCTCCATATTCTGTCATTCTCCAAGTGTATTTTCTATGGGTGTAATTAAACATGATATTGGAGAATGATCTGATGTCACCAGGTCATGGATTTTAGAACCCAGTAAATTGTTGAGAGCTTTTAAAATAAAAAAATAAAAATGGTCAATTCTCAAATAGATTTTATTTCAGAGAATTTTTTTTTTTTTTGTAGTTGGGAATAGTCAATCATTAGGTATCCTGTAAATTATTTGTAGAAATTAAAATATTTAGCCTCTTTGGAGATGCCTTGAATTTGCTTTTTTTTTATTGCTGCGTGTGTCAATCTTATCTAATGTATGATGTAGCTCACCTGCTAAAATAATACTTCCTGTCTGGATTTCATCTAATATTGCTTGAATTCTAGCTAAAATCCACAGATTTGCCCCTGGTGTGATATATAATGAAATCAATGTGTATTTTTCACCACGTAGGGTACAATTCAATATTAGAAAACATCCTTGGTCTGTGTGCTGGGAAAAGGGAGTACTATTATTTATCAGGATACCTACACCTCTGCTGTTACTACAGTAGTGGGCAGTATAGACCTCTGCTGTTACTACAGTAGGGGGCAGTATAGACCTCTGCTGTTACTACAGTAGGGGGCAGTATAGACCTCTGCTGTTACTACAGTAGGGGGCAGTATAGACCTCTGCTGTTACTACAGTAGGGGGCAGTATAGACCTCTGCTGTTACTACAGTAGGGGGCAGTATAGACCTCTGCTGTTACTACAGTAGGGGGCAGTATAGACCTCTGCTGTTACTACAGTAGGGGGCAGTATAGACCTCTGCTGTTACTACAGTAGGGGGCAGTATAGACCTCTGCTGTTACTACAGTAGGGGGCAGTATAGACCTCTGCTGTTACTACAGTAGGGGGCAGTATAGACCTCTGCTGTTACTACAGTAGGGGGCAGTATAGACCTCTGCTGTTACTACAGTAGGGGGCAGTATAGACCTCTGCTGTTACTACAGTAGGGGGCAGTATAGACCTCTGCTGTTACTACAGTAGGGGGCAGTATAGACCTCTGCTGTTACTACAGTAGGTGGGAGTATAGACCTCTGCTGTTACTACAGTAGGGGGCAGTATAGACCTCTGCTGTTACTACAGTAGGGGGCACTATAGACCTCTGCTGTTACTACAGTAGGGGGCAGTATAGACCTCTGCTGTTACTACAGTAGGGGGCAGCATAGACCTCTGCTGTTACTACAGTAGGGGGCAGCATAGACCTCTGCTGTTACTACAGTAGGGGGCAGCATAGACCTCTGCTGTTACTACAGTAGGGGGCAGCATAGAACTCTGCTGTTACTACAGTAGGGGGCAGCATAGACCTCTGCTGTTACTACAGTAGGGGGCAGCATAGACCTCTGCTGTTACTACAGTAGGGGGCAGCATAGACCTCTGCTGTTACTACAGTAGGGGGCAGCATAGACCTCTGCTGTTACTACAGTAGGGGGCAGCATAGACCTCTGCTGTTACTACAGTAGGGGGCAGCATAGACCACTGCTGTTACTACAGTAGGGGGCAGCATAGACCTCTGCTGTTACTACAGTAGGGGGCAGCATAGACCTCTGCTGTTACTACAGTAGGGGGCAGCATAGACCTCTGCTGTTACTACAGTAGGGGGCAGCATAGACCTCTGCTGTTACTACAGTAGGGGGCAGCATAGACCTCTGCTGTTACTACAGTAGGGGGCAGTATAGACCTCTGCTGTTACTACAGTAGGGGACAGTATAGACCTCTGCTGTTACTACAGTAGGGGGCAGCATAGACCTCTGCTGTTACTACAGTAGGGGGCAGCATAGACCTCTGCTGTTACTACAGTAGGGGGCAGCATAGACCTCTGCTGTTACTACAGTAGGGGGCAGCATAGACCTCTGCTGTTACTACAGTAGGGGGCAGCATAGACCTCTGCTGTTACTACAGTAGGGGGCAGTATAGACCTCTGCTGTTACTACAGTAGGGGGCAGTATAGACCTCTGCTGTTATTACAGTAGGGGGCAGTATAGACCTCTGCTGTTACTACAGTAGGGGGCAGCATAGACCTCTGCTGTTACTACAGTAGGGGGCAGTATAGACCTCTGCTGTTACTACAGTAGGGGGCAGTATAGACCTCTGCTGTTACTACAGTAGGGGGCAGTATAGACCTCTGCTGTTACTACAGTAGGGGGCAGTATAGGCCTCTGCTGTTACTACAGTAGGGGGCAGTATAGGCCTCTGCTGTTACTACATTAGGGGGCAGTATAGACCTCTCCAACCCAGCTCCTCTTTAAATATTCTCTTTCTCCTTTTTTGAAATGTAACTCGAGCAGGAAAACCACAATCTGCTGACAATCTCTTTAAGTGTTCAACAACCATATGCCCCCCCCCCCCCCCCTCCCCCCATCATCATGAAGCCTGTGCACATTCACATGTATTAAGTTGGATTAGACAGATTTTAGCTTCTAGTTAATATATACATTACATACTGTATATAGAGTGTGGTGGGCATTCCATGGATAGTGACTGATGTGTGAATATATAGTTAATATATACATTACATACTGTATATAGAGCGTGGTGGGCATTACATGGATAGTGACTGATAGTGTGAATATATAGGTAATATATACATTACATGCTGTATATAGAGTGCAGTGGGAATTCCATGGATAGTGACTGATAGTGTGAATATATAGTTAATATATACATTACGTACTGTATATAGAGCGTGGTGGGCATTCCATGGATAGTGACTGATAGTGTGAATATATAGTTAATATATACATTACGTACTGTATATAGAGCGCGGTGGACATGTGGGCTGAGCAGACGTCTAACAGAACACACAAGTCTCTATATGTCAGGACTTTTAATCTCCCAACTCCTCATGTACCAAAACAAAACTGGATTATGTCACAGGAGAAAGAAAAGGAGCAGATTTCTGGCAGCCATCTTGTTTCTGGGAGCCATCTTGTTTCTGGCAGCCATCTTGTTTCAGGAGCAACAGGTGGTTGGGAACTTTCTTCAAAACAGGTCATCCCAGTAGACAATCACAGCGTGTCTGTTTTGTTGGGTTGAGTAGCAAGGTGTTGGGCTGTGCAGTGGAGCGTGTCCGTGGGGTGGTGGGCTGTGCTGGTATCGGGGCTGGTATTGGGGCTGGTATCGGGGGCTGGTATCGGGGGCTGGTATCGGGGGCAGGTATCGGGGCTGGTATCGGGGGCAGGTATCGGGGGCAGGTATCGGGGGCAGGTATCGGGGGCAGGTATCGGGGGCAGGTATCGGGGGCTGGTATCGGGGCAGGTATCGGGGGCTGGTATCGGGGGCTGGTATCGGGGGCAGGTATCGGGGCTGGTATCGGGGGCTGGTATCGGGGCAGGTATCGGGGCAGGTATCGGGGCAGGTATCGGGGGCTGGTATCGGGGCAGGTATCGGGGGCAGGTATCGGGGGCTGGTATCGGGGCAGGTATCGGGGGCAGGTGTCGGGGGCTGGTATCGGGGGCAGGTGTCGGGGGCTGGTATCGGGGGCTGGTATCGGGGGCTGGTATCGGGGGCTGGTATCGGGGGCTGGTATCGGGGGCTGGTATCGGGGGCTGGTATCGGGGGCTGGTATCGGGGCAGGTGTCGGGGGCTGGTATCGGGGCAGGTGTCGGGGGCAGGTATCGGGGCAGGTGTCGGGGGCAGGTATCGGGGCAGGTATCGGGGCAGGTATCGGGGGCTGGTATCGGGGGCAGGTATCGGGGCTGGTATCGGGACTGGTATCGGGGGCTAGTATCGGGGGCAGGTATCGGGGGCAGGTATCGGGGGCAGGTATCGGGGGCTGGTATCGGGGGCTGGTATCGGGGGCTGGTATCGGGGGCTGGTATCGGGGGCTGGTATCGGGGGCTGGTATCGGGGGCTGGTATCGGGGGCTGGTATCGGGGGCTGGTATCGGGGGCTGGTATCGGGGGCTGGTATCGGGGGCTGGTATCGGGGGCTGGTATCGGGGGCTGGTATCGGGGGCTGGTATCGGGGGCTGGTATCGGGGCAGGTATCGGGGCAGGTATCGGGGGCTGGTATCGGGGCAGGTATCGGGGGCTGGTATCGGGGGCTGGTATCGGGGGCTGGTATCGGGGGCTGGTATCGGGACTGGTATCGGGACTGGTATCGGGGCTGGTATCGGGGGCAGGTATCGGGGGCAGGTATCGGGGGCTGGTATCGGGGGCAGGTATCGGGGGCTGGTATCGGGGGCTGGTATCGGGGGCAGGTATCGGGGGCTGGTATCGGGGCTGGTATCGGGGCTGGTATCGGGGCTGGTATCGGGGCTGGTATCGGGGCTGGTATCGGGGCTGGTATCAGGGCTGGTATCAGGGCTGGTATCAGGGCTGGTATCAGGGCTGGTATCAGGGCTGGTATCAGGGCTGGTATCAGGGCTGGTATCAGGGCTGGTATCAGGGCTGGTATCAGGGCAGTACCTCTGCTCGTGGGCAGCGGGAGCTGAAGACTGTATGGTAATGTTCTATAAGGATCTCAGTGAAGATGTTGAGCGGTGTTAGAGATGTCAGAGAGACAGAGCCCTGAGAAGGCCAGGACAGATTGACACCAAACACACAAGCCAGGTTGGAGGGAGACATCTTGTTGATGATACTCTGCTGAGAGACCTGGAGGAGGGAGAGGGAGAGGAGGGAGAGAGGGAGAGGAGGAGGGGAAGAGGGAGAGAGGGAGAGGAGGAGGAGGGGAAGAGGGAGAGAGAGAGTGTTTACACTTGATCCTGACTAAACAGACTGCCATTCAACCTGGTCCACATATAAAATGGTAACATCCTAATGATCTGTCCCCCGTCAGTCCCCAGTCCGGCCCGGTCTGACGACAAGTCCCCCGTCAGCCCGGTCGGATAACCAGTCCCCGGTCTGATAACCAGTCGTCCCCCGCCGTCTGATAACTAGTCGTCCCCCGCCGTCTGATAACCAGTCGTCCCCCGCCTGATAACCAGTCGTCCCCCGCCTGATAACCAGTCGTCCCCCGCCTGATAACCAGTCGTCCCCCGCCTGATAACCAGTCGTCCCCCGTCTGATAACCAGTCGTCCCCCGTCTGATAACCAGTCGTCCCCCGTCTGATAACCAGTCGTCCCCCGTCTGATAACCAGTCGTCCCCCGTCTGATAACCAGTCGTCCCCCGTCTGATAACCAGTCGTCCCCCGTCTGATAACCAGTCGTCCCCCGTCTGATAACCAGTCGTCCCCCGTCTGATAACCAGTCGTCCCCCGTCTGATAACCAGTCGTCCCCCGTCTGATAACCAGTCGTCCCCCGTCTGATAACCAGTCGTCCCCCGTCTGATAACCAGTCGTCCCCCGTCTGATAACCAGTCGTCCCCCGTCTGATAACCAGTCGTCCCCCGTCTGATAACCAGTCGTCCCCCGTCTGATAACCAGTCGTCCCCCGTCTGATAACCAGTCGTCCCCCGTCTGATAACCAGTCGTCCCCCGTCTGATAACCAGTCGTCCCCCGTCTGATAACCAGTCGTCCCGGTCTGATAACCAGTCGGCCCGGTCTGATAACCAGTCGGCCCGGTCTGATAACCAGTCGGCCCGGTCTGATAACCAGTCGGCCCGGTCTGATAACCAGTCGGCCCGGTCTGATAACCAGTCGGCCCGGTCTGATAACCAGTCGGCCCGGTCTGATAACCAGTCGGCCCGGTCTGATAACCAGTCGGCCCTTTCTGATAACCAGTCCCCGGTCTGATAACCAGTCCCCGGTCTGATAACCAGTCCCCGGTCTGATAACCAGTCCCCGGTCTGATAACCAGTCCCCCAGTCAGTCCGGTCTGATAACCAGTCGCCCTTTCTGATAACCAGTCTAACAGCACCCAGGACAGATCTGACTAGATGATACAGTCTAATACAGTCTCACCATATTAACCTGCGAGTTACAGACAATCAGCATTATATTAACATGGGAAGTGAATGTAAAGTCCCAGAGAGTGAAGCTCAGCATTATATTAACATGGGAAGTGAATGTAAAGTCCCAGAGAGTGAAGCTCAGCATTATATTAACATGGGAAGTGAACGTAAAGTCCCAGAGAGTGAAGCTCAGCATTATATTAACATGGGAAGTGAACGTAAAGTCCCAGAGAGTGAAGCTCAGCATTATTCTGTCTATTGGAGAACTTTATTACATAGCCTGGGAGTCCTTACAATCTGGATCAGAGACAGCCCTCATCCCAAACGGCTCCCTATTCCCTATGGGCCTCCTGGTCAAAGGTAGTGCACTATATAGGGGCCAGGGTGCTGTTAGGGACACACCTCATGTCTTCCTGTCTGAGGCCTTGTGGGTTAGTTCTGGTTATGGCTGGTTAGTTAAGGTCAGTGTGAACGGAGGGGTTTCTACAATTGAAACCTCAGCATTTCACATGGGAGAAAAGGGGAAGTGGGTTTGATTTCTCTCAACAGTGGAATATTATTGTAGTGGTCTGTTTCTGTTGGTCAGGCCTTTTCTAAAATGTCTACACGGCATTAATATAGCGGTGCATTTGGTTTTACAGCCCCCCCCAAAGAAAAACAGGCATTTCCAGCAATATTTATTCAGCGGGCTTTGAGATGTCGTATCTTAAGGACATTACATTGTGTAAAGAGAGTCTGTCTTCATATGAAGAACAAAGGCCTTTGAGAAGTTATGGCGGTTGGGTTGTATTCTGGAGATGTTCTGTTTTAATGATGTAGTTCTGATCCGAGCGGTACATCAGCCAGAACATCAGCCTGTTGAACGTGATAGGAGGGTAATGGTGTGGTTCTGATCAGAGCGGTACATCAGCCAGAACATCAGCCTGTTGAACGTGATAGGAGGATAATGGTGTGGTTCTGATCAGAGCGGTACATCAGCCAGAACATCAGCCTGTTGAACGTGATAGGAGGATAATGATGATCTGGTTCTGATCAGAGCGGTACATCAGCCAGAACATCAGCCTGTTGAACGTGATAGGAGGATAATGGTGTGGTTCTGATCAGAGCGGTACATCAGCCAGAACATCAGCCTGTTGAACGTGATAGGAGGATAATGATGATCTGGTTCTGATCCGAGCGGTACATCAGCCAGAACATCAGCCTGTTGAACGTGATAGGAGGATAATGATGATCTGGTTCTGATCAGAGCGGTACATCAGCCAGAACATCAGCCTGTTGAACGTGATAGGAGGATAATGATGATGTGGTTCTGATCAGAGCGGTACATCAGCCAGAACATCAGCCTGTTGAACGTGATAGGAGGATAACGGTGTTCTGGTTCTGATCATGGGCAGGAAGCAGAGCGGTACTTGAGCACTATGTTGCTGTGTGTTGCCGTGCGGCGTTGCCTGTTGCCGTGCGGCGTTGCCTGTTGCCGTGCGGTGTTGTGTCATGTTGTGTGTCGCCGTGCGGTGTTGTGTGTTGCCGTGCGGTGTTGTGTGTCGCCGTGCGGTGTTGTGTGTCGCCGTGCGGTGTTGTGTGTCGCCGTGCGGTGTTGTGTGTCGCCGTGCGGTGTTGTGTGTCGCCGTGCGGTGTTGTGTGTTGCCGTGCGGTGTTGTGTGTTGCCGTGCGGTGTTGTGTGTTGCCGTGCGGTGTTGTGTCATGTTGTGTGTCGCCGTGCGGTGTTGTGTGTCGCCGTGCGGTGTTGTGTGTCGCCGTGCGGTGTTGTGTGTTGCCGTGCGGTGTTGTGTGTTGCCGTGCGGTGTTGTGTCATGTTGTGTGTTGCCGTGCGGTGTTGTGTGTTGCCGTGCGGTGTTGTGTGTTGCCGTGCGGTGTTGTGTCATGTTGTGTGTTGCCGTGCGGTGTTGTGTCATGTTGTGTGTTGCCGTGCGGTGTTGTGTGTTGCCGTGCGGTGTTGTGTCATGTTGTGTGTTGCCGTGCGGTGTTGTGTGTCGCCGTGCGGTGTTGTGTGTCGCCGTGCGGTGTTGTGTGTCGCCGTGCGGTGTTGTGTCATGTTGTGTGTTGCCGTGCGGTGTTGTGTCATGTTGTGTGTTGCCGTGCGGTGTTGTGTGTTGCCGTGCGGTGTTGTGTCATGTTGTGTGTTGCCGTGCGGTGTTGTGTGTTGCCGTGCGGTGTTGTGTGTTGCCGTGCGGTGTTGTGTCATGTTGTGTGTTGCCGTGCGGTGTTGTGTCATGTTGCGTGTTGCCGTGCGGTGTTGTGTGTTGCCGTGCGGTGTTGTGTGTTGCCGTGCGGTGTTGTGTGTTGCCGTGCGGTGTTGTGTGTTGCCGTGCGGTGTTGTGTGTTGCCGTGCGGTGTTGTGTGTTGCCGTGCGGTGTTGTGTGTTGCCGTGCGGTGTTGTGTGTTGCCGTGCGGTGTTGTGTGTTGCCGTGCGGTGTTGTGTCATGTTGTGTGTTGCCGTGCGGTGTTGTGTGTTGTCGTGCGGTGTTGTGTCATGTTGTGTGTTGCCGTGCGGTGTTGTGTGTTGCCGTGCGGTGTTGTGTGTTGCCGTGCGGTGTTGTGTCATGTTGTGTGTTGCCGTGCGGTGTTGTGTGTTGCCGTGCGGTGTTGTGTGTCGCCGTGCGGTGTTGTGTGTCGCCGTGCGGTGTTGTGTCATGTTGTGTGTTGCCGTGCGGTGTTGTGTCATGTTGTGTGTTGCCGTGCGGTGTTGTGTGTTGTCGTGCGGTGTTGTGTGTTGTCGTGCGGTGTTGTGTGTTGTCGTGCGGTGTTGTGTGTTGTCGTGCGGTGTTGTGTGTTGTCGTGCGGTGTTGTGTGTTGTCGTGCGGTGTTGTGTGTTGTCGTGCGGTGTTGTGTGTTGTCGTGCGGTGTTGTGTGTCGCCGTGCGGTGTTGTGTGTCGTCGTGCGGTGTTGTGTGTCGCCGTGCGGTGTTGTGTGTTGCCGTGCGGTGTTGTGTGTTGTCGTGCGGTGTTGTGTCATGTTGTGTGTCGCCGTGCGGTGTTGTGTGTTGTCGTGCGGTGTTGTGTCATGTTGTGTGTTGCCGTGCGGTATTGTGTCATGTTGTGTGTTGTCGTGCGGTGTTGTGTGTTGTCGTGCGGTGTTGTGTCATGTTGTGTGTTGCCGTGCGGTGTTGTGTCATGTTGTGTGTTGCCGTGCGGTGTTGTGTGTTGTCGTGCGGTGTTGTGTCATGTTGTGTGTTGCCGTGCGGTGTTGTGTGTTGCCGTGCGGTGTTGTGTGTTGCCGTGCGGTGTTGTGTCATGTTGTGTGTTGCCGTGCGGTGTTGTGTCATGTTGTGTGTTGCCGTGCGGTGTTGTGTCATGTTGTGTGTTGCCGTGCGGTGTTGTGTCATGTTGTGTGTTGCCGTGCGGTGTTGTGTGTTGCCGTGCGGTGTTGTGTGTTGCCGTGCGGTGTTGTGTGTTGCCGTGCGGTGTTGTGTCATGTTGTGTGTTGCCGTGCGGTGTTGTGTCATGTTGTGTGTTGCCGTGCGGTGTTGTGTCATGTTGTGTGTTGCCGTGCGGTGTTGTGTCATGTTGTGTGTTGCCGTGCGGTGTTGTGTCATGTTGTGTGTCGCCGTGCGGTGTTGTGTCATGTTGTGTGTTGCCGTGCGGTGTTGTGTGTTGCCGTGCGGTGTTGTGTCATGTTGTGTGTTGCCGTGCGGTGTTGTGTCATGTTGTGTGTTGCCGTGCGGTGTTGTGTCATGTTGTGTGTTGTCGTGCGGTGTTGTGTCATGTTGTGTGTTGCCGTGCGGTGTTGTGTGTCGCCGTGCGGTGTTGTGTGTCGCCGTGCGGTGTTGTGTCATGTTGTGTGTTGCCGTGCGGTGTTGTGTGTTGCCGTGTGGTGTTGTGTGTTGCCGTGCGGTGTTGTGTCATGTTGTGTGTTGCCGTGCGGTGTTGTGTGTTGCCGTGCGGTGTTGTGTGTTGCCGTGCGGTGTTGTGTGTTGCCGTGCGGTGTTGTGTCATGTTGTGTGTTGCCGTGCGGTGTTGTGTCATGTTGTGTGTTGCCGTGTGGTGTTGTGTCATGTTGTGTGTTGCCGTGCGGTGTTGTGTCATGTTGTGTGTTGCCGTGCGGTGTTGTGTCATGTTGTGTGTTGCCGTGCGGTGTTGTGTCATGTTGTGTGTTGCCGTGCGGTGTTGTGTCATGTTGTGTGTTGTCGTGCGGTGTTGTGTCATGTTGTGTGTTGCCGTGCGGTGTTGTGTCATGTTGTGTGTTGCCGTGCGGTGTTGTGTGTTGCCGTGCGGTGTTGTGTCATGTTGTGTGTTGCCGTGCGGTGTTGTGTCATGTTGTGTGTTGCCGTGCGGTGTTGTGTGTTGCCGTGCGGTGTTGTGTGTTGCCGTGCGGTGTTGTGTCATGTTGTGTGTTGCCGTGCGGTGTTGTGTCATGTTGTGTGTTGCCGTGCGGTGTTGTGTCATGTTGTGTGTTGCCGTGCGGTGTTGTGTCATGTTGTGTGTTGCCGTGCGGTGTTGTGTCATGTTGTGTGTTGCCGTGCGGTGTTGTGTGTTGCCGTGCGGTGTTGTGTCATGTTGTGTGTTGCCGTGCGGTGTTGTGTGTCGCCGTGCGGTGTTGTGTCATGTTGTGTGTTGTCGTGCGGTGTTGTGTGTTGCCGTGCGGTGTTGTGTGTTGTCGTGCGGTGTTGTGTGTTGCCGTGCGGTGTTGTGTGTTGCCGTGCGGTGTTGTGTCATGTTGTGTGTTGTCGTGCGGTGTTGTGTGTTGCCGTGCGGTGTTGTGTGTTGTCGTGCGGTGTTGTGTGTTGCCGTGTGGTGTTGTGTCATGTTGTGTGTTGCCGTGCGGTGTTGTGTGTTGCCGTGCGGTGTTGTGTCATGTTGTGTGTTGCCGTGCGGTGTTGTGTGTTGCCGTGCGGTGTTGTGTGTTGCCGTGCGGTGTTGTGTGTTGCCGTGCGGTGTTGTGTGTTGCCGTGCGGTGTTGTGTCATGTTGTGTGTTGCCGTGCGGTGTTGTGTGTTGCCGTGCGGTGTTGTGTCATGTTGTGTGTTGCCGTGCGGTGTTGTGTCATGTTGTGTGTTGCCGTGCGGTGTTGTGTGTTGCCGTGCGGTGTTGTGTCATGTTGTGTGTTGCCGTGCGGTGTTGTGTTGTGTCATGTTGTGTGTTGCCGTGCGGTGTTGTGTCATGTTGTGTGTTGCCGTGCGGTGTTGTGTCATGTTGTGTGTTGCCGTGCGGTGTTGTGTCATGTTGTGTGTTGCCGTGCGGTGTTGTGTCATGTTGTGTGTTGCCGTGCGGTGTTGTGTCATGTTGTGTGTTGCCGTGCGGTGTTGTGTCATGTTGTGTGTTGCCGTGCGGTGTTGTGTCATGTTGTGTGTTGCCGTGCGGTGTTGTGTGTTGCCGTGCGGTGTTGTGTGTTGCCGTGCGGTGTTGTGTCATGTTGTGTGTTGCCGTGCGGTGTTGTGTGTTGCCGTGCGGTGTTGTGTGTCGCCGTGCGGTGTTGTGTCATGTTGTGTGTTGCCGTGCGGTGTTGTGTCATGTTGTGTGTTGCCGTGCGGTGTTGTGTGTTGCCGTGCGGTGTTGTGTCATGTTGTGTGTTGCCGTGCGGTGTTGTGTCATGTTGTGTGTTGCCGTGCGGTGTTGTGTCATGTTGTGTGTTGCCGTGCGGTGTTGTGTGTTGCCGTGCGGTGTTGTGTCATGTTGTGTGTTGCCGTGCGGTGTTGTGTCATGTTGTGTGTTGCCGTGCGGTGTTGTGTGTCGCCGTGCGGTGTTGTGTCATGTTGTGTGTTGCCGTGCGGTGTTGTGTGTTGCCGTGCGGTGTTGTGTCATGTTGTGTGTTGCCGTGTGGTGTTGTGTGTTGCCGTGCGGTGTTGTGTCATGTTGTGTGTTGCCGTGTGGTGTTGTGTGTTGCCGTGCGGTGTTGTGTCATGTTGTGTGTTGCCGTGTGGTGTTGTGTCATGTTGTGTGTTGCCGTGCGGTGTTGTGTGTCGCCGTGCGGTGTTGTGTGTTGCCGTGCGGTGTTGCCGTGCGGTGTTGTGTGTCGCCGTGCGGTGTTATTACCATGTTCAGGAAACAGAGCAGGTACTTCAACACCATGTAGTTGTGTTCTGGAAGACTCTCTAGGATGTGTTTACAGGTGCTCACTCGTAGACTGCTCTCCACTCCTGGAACAACAAGCTGTATGTCACACATTACAATGCATGTTGAGGTTCTCGATAGACCGTGGTGACCCAGTCTGTTTCATATGTGACCCAATTCAGGAAGTTGGGCAATTGATGCAGGTTTCCTACTTCACAATGGTCTGGGATCTGGAGATTTGAATTCCAATCTTGTCCTAAACTGGGCTATGCTTAACACCCCGGCCGTCCTACAATCTAAGCTAGACGCCCTCAATCTCACACAAATCATCAAGGAACCTACCAGGTACAACCCTAAATCCGTAACCATGGGCACCCTCATCCTGACCAACTTGCCCTCTAAATACACCTCTGCTGTCTTCAACCAGGATCTCAGCGATCACTGCCTCACTGGCCCGGGTATCTGGAAGGATATTGACCTCATTCCGTCAGTAAAGTATGCCTGGTTGCTCTTTAAAAGTGCTTTCCTCACCATCTTAAATAAGCATGCCCCTTTCAAAAAAATTACAAATAAGAACAGATATAGCCCTTGGTTCACCCCAGACTGCCCTTGACCAGCACAAAAACATCCTGTGGCGTACTGCATTAGCATCGAATAGCCCCCGCGATATGCAACTTTTCCAGGAAGTCAGGAACCAATATACACAAGCAGTTAGGAAAGCAAAGGCTAGCTTTTTCAAACAGAAATGTGCATCCTGCAGCACTAATTCCCAAAAGGTTCTGGGACACTGTAAAGTCCATGGAGAATAAGAGCACCTCCTCCCAGCTGCCCACTGCTCTGAAGATAGGAAACACTGTCACCACCGATAAATCCACGATAATCGATCATTTCAATAAGCATTTGTCTATGGCTGGCCATGCTTTCCACCTGGCTACCCCAACCCCGGGCCAACAGCTCTGCACCCCCTGCAGAAACTTGCCCAAGCCCCCCCCCCCCCCGCTTCTCCTTCACACAAATCCAGACAGCTGATGTTCTGAAAGAGCTGCAAGATCTGTATCCCTACAAATCAGCTGGGATAGACAATCTGGACCCTCTCTTTCTAAAATGATCTGCCGAAATTATTGCAATCCCTATTAGTAGCCCTCGCCTGGTTCACCAACTACTTCTCTGATAGAGTTCCATGTGTCAAATCGGAGGGCCTGTTGTCCGGACCTCTGGCAGTCTCTATGGGGGTGCCACAGGGTTCAATTCTTGGGTCGACTCTTTTCTCTGTATACATCAATGATGTTGCTCTTGCTAACCCTAACCCTGACAGAGAACTCTAGAAAAACACTTTTTTTTATTGGACCGTGTCCTACGTGTCACAACATTGTGTTAGCCTGCTGAGCTAAAGCCTCGGCAGGCACATGTACTTACGGACCATGTCCTGTATCTGGCGGTAGAGGGGGAAGGTGAGCAGGGGTTCAGGTAGCTCTCTGAGGAAGGTCTTCAGGATGACAGCAGGCACATGGATGTCTCCATACTGCTCAAACACCACTGGCTTCCCTGAGGAGGAGAGAGACCTGATAACAGACTGAGCTTCCCTGAGGAGGAGAGAGACCTGATAACAGACGTACTGGGCTACCCTGAGGAGGAGAGAGACCTGATAACAGACGTACTGGGCTACCCTGAGGAGGAGAGAGACCTGATAACAGACTGAGCTTCCCTGAGGAGGAGAGAGACCTGATAACAGACTGAGCTTCCCTGAGGAGGAGAGAGACCTGATAACAGACGTACTGAGCTTCCCTGAGGAGGAGAGAGACCTGATAACAGACTGAGCTTCCCTGAGGAGGAGAGAGACCTGATAACAGACTGAGCTTCCCTGAGGAGGAGAGAGACCTGATAACAGACTGAGCTTCCCTGAGGAGGAGAGAGACCTGATAACAGACGTACTGAGCTTCCCTGAGGAGGAGAGAGACCTGATAACAGACGTACTGAGCTTCCCTGAGGAGGAGAGAGACCTGATAACAGACTAGATGAGCTTCCCTGAGGAAAGACAGAGACCTGGTAACAGACTAACTGAGCTTCCCTGAGGAGGAGACAGAGACCTGATAACAGACTAACTGAGCTTCCCTGAGGAGGAGACAGAGACCTGATAACAGACGTACTGAGCTTCCCTGAGGAGGAGACAGAGACCTGATAACAGACTAGCTGAGCTTCCCTGAGGAGAAGAGACAGAGACCTGATAACAGACTAACTGAGCTTCCCTGAGGAGGAGACACAGAGACCTGATAACAGACTAACTGAGCTTCCCTGAGGAGGAGAGACAGACACCTGATAACAGACTAACTGAGCTTCCCTGAGGAGGAGAGACAGAGACCCGATAACAGACTAACTGAGCTTCCCTGAGGAGACATATATACCTGATAAAGACTAACTGAGCTTCCCTGAGGAGGAGACATAGAGACCTGATAACAGACTAACTGAGCTTCCCTGAGGAGGAGACACAGAGACCTGATAACAGACTAACTGAGCTTCCCTGAGGAGGAGAGACAGAGACCTGATAACAGACTAGCTGAGCTTCCCTGAGGAGGAGAGACAGAGACCTGATAACAGACTAGCTGAGCTTCCCTGAGGAGGAGAGACAGAGACCTGATAACAGACTAGCTGAGCTTCCCTGAGGAAGAGAGACAGAGACCTGATAACAGACTAACTGAGCTTCCCTGAGGAGGAGAGACAGAGACCTGATAACATACTAACTGAGCTTCCCTGAGGAGGAGACATAGAGACCTGATAACAGACTAACTGAGCTTCCCTGAGGAGGAGACACAGAGACCTGATAACAGACTAACTGAGCTTCCCTGAGGAGGAGAAACAGAGACCCGATAACAGACTAACTGAGCTTCCCTGAGGAGGAGAGACAGACACCTGATAACAGACTAACTGAGCTTCCCTGAGGAGGAGAGACAGAGACCTGATAACAGACTAACTCAGCTTCCCTGAGGAGGAGACACAGAGACCTGATAACAGACTAACTGAGCTTCCCTGAGGAGGAGAAACAGAGACCTGATAACAGACTAAATAAGCTTCCCTGAGGAGGAGACACAGAGACCTGATAACAGACTAAATGAGCTTCCCTGAGGAGGAGACACAGAGACCTGATAACAGACTAACTGAGCTTCCCTGAGGAGGAGAAACAGAGACCTGATAACAGACTAAATGAGCTTCCCTGAGGAGGAGACACAGAGACCTGATAACAGACTAAATGAGCTTCCCTGAGGAGGAGACACAGAAACCTGATAACAGACTAACTGAGCTTCCCTGAGGAGGAGAAACAGAGACCTGATAACAGACTAAATGAGCTTCCCTGAGGAGGAGACACAGAGACCTGATAACAGACTAACTGAGCTTCCCTGAGGAGGAGAAACAGAGACCTGATAACAGACTAAATGAGCAGTTAAAAACCTGGACCACAGATTCATCCTCTGACAGATGGCGGCCATTGGACTTGTTTATCAATACTGAGCACACAGGATATCTGAGTCCAGAGTGAAACCATTCCATGGACAACCCTGACGCAAATGCTACATTCATAGTATTGAAATGGAATTATTGATTGTTATAATTGTCATGTTTTCTACAAATCTTTCTCTGTACTGGATCTAGTGTGTGGTTGATTGGTTCACCATGTTCTCAGACAGGAAGTGGTTTGACTCATGGAAACTCAGCCTGCTGGGGTCAACAGGTTCACCATGTTCTCAGACAGGAAGTGGTTTGACTCATGGAAACTCAGCCTGCTGGGGTCAACAGGTTCACCATGTTCTCAGACAGGAAGTGGTTTGACTCATGGAAACTCAGTCTGCTGCGGTCAACAGGTTCACCATGTTCTCAGACAGGAAGTGGTTTGACTCATGGAAACTCAGTCTGCTGCGGTCAACAGGTTCACCATGTTCTCAGACAGGAAGTGGTTTGACTCATGGAAACTCAGTCTGCTGGCCTGCTGGGGTCAACAGATTCACCATGTTCTCAGACAGGAAGTGGTGCTGCGGGGACATGAGGCTGTGATGTCATCAGAGGAGATAGAGGTTGATCTGGATTATTATTGATCTCTGCTTCCTGGTAGTGAGAGATAAAAGCCCCGCCTCTGGCCCCCGAGAGACCTCGCCTCTGGCCCCAGGAGACCCCGCTCGGCCCTCGGCTCTGGCCCCAGGAGACCCCGCTAGTGCCCCGCCTCTGGCCCCGCCTCTGGGCCCCCGCCTCTGGGCCCCGAGAGACCCCGCCTCTGGGCCCCGAGAGACCCCGCCTCTGGGCCCCGAGAGACCCCGCCTCTGGGCCCCGAGAGACCCCGCCTCTGGGCCCCGAGAGACCCCGCCTCTGGGCCCCGAGAGACCCCGCCTCTGGGCCCCGAGAGACCCCGCCTCTGGGCCCCGAGAGACCCCGCCTCTGGGCCCCGAGAGACCCCGCACGGCCCTGCCTCGGCTCACAGTTCCAGCTCCTCTCCCTCTGGTTAAAGAGCTTATAGGAGGTTATAAAGGTTATTATGGAGGTTATAGAGGTTCCATCTCACCCTGGTTGTAGAGCTAGAGGTTATAAAGGTTATTATGGAGGTTATAGAGGTTCCATCTCACCCTGGTTGTAGAGCTAGAGATTATAAAAGGTTATTATGGATGTTATAGAGGTTATAAAGGTTATTATGGATGTTATTATGGATGCTATAGAGGTTATAAAGGTTATTATGGATGTTATAGAGGTTATAAAGGTTATTATGGATGTTATTATGGATGTTAGAGGTTCCATCTCACCCTGGTTATAGAGCTAGAGGTTATAAAGGTTATTATGGAGGTTATAGAGGTTCCATCTCACCCTGGTTATAGAGCTAGAGGTTATAAAGGTTATTATGGAGGTTATAGAGGTTCCATCTCATCCTGGTTGTAGAGCTTATAGGAGGTTATAAAGGTTATTATGGAGGTTATAGAGGTTCCATCTCACCCTGGTTGTAGAGCTAATAGGACCTTGGTACCTTCTATACCTTTAGCTCTATTAGCTCTTAGATACCTTCTAAGAGCTAATAGAGGTTATAAAGGTTATTATGGAGGTTATAGAGGTTCCATCTCACCCTGGTTGTAGAGCTTATAGGAGGTTATAAAGGTTATTATGGAGGTTATAGAGGTTCCATCTCACCCTGGTTAAAGAGCTTATAGGAGGTTATAAAGGTTATTATGGAGCTTATAGAGGTTCCATCTCACCCTGGTTAAAGAGCTTATAGGAGGTTATAAAGGTTATTATGGAGGTTATAGAGGTTCCATCTCACCCTGGTTAAAGAGCTTATAGGAGGTTATGAAGGTTATTATGGATGTTATAGAGGTTCCAACTCACCCTGGTTGTAGAGCTTATAGGAGGTTATAAAGGTTATTATGGATGTTATAGAGGTTATAAAGGTTATTATGGATGTTATAGAGGTTCCAACTCACCCTGGTTGTAGAGCTTCTGGACGTCCTTGATGAGCTGAACACGAGCGGACCTCCTGAAGATACCTTCTGTCTGGAGGCCTGAGGAGAGGTGGGAGGGAGTGAAAGGCTTCAACTACTATTACTGTAGAGGTCCTGTACCTGAAGATACCTTCTGTCTGGAGGCCTGAGGAGAGGTGGGAGGGAGTGAAAGGCTTCAACTACTATTACTGTAGAGGTCCTGTACCTGAAGATACCTTCTGTCTGGAGGCCTGAGGAGAGGTGGGAGGGAGTGAAAGGCTTCAACTACTATTACTGTAGAGGTCCTGTACCTGAAGATACCTTCTGTCTGGAGGCCTGAGGAGAGGTGGGAGGGAGTGAAAGGCTTCAACTACTATTACTGTAGAGGTCCTGTACCTGAAGATACCTTCTGTCTGGAGGCCTGAGGAGAGGTGGGAGGGAGTGAAAGGCTTCAACTACTATTACTGTAGAGGTCCTGTACCTGAAGATACCTTCTGTCTGGAGGCCTGAGGAGAGGTGGGAGGGAGTGAAAAGCTTCAACTACTATTACTGTAGAGGTCTTGTACCTGATCCAAGGTCCTATCAGACAACTCCTAGCTCAACACATATTACTGTAGAGGTCCTGCACCTGATCCAAGGTCCTATCAGACAGCTCCTACCTCAACTATTACTGTAGAGGTCTTGTACCTGATCCAAGGTCCTATCAGACAACTCCTACCTCAACTATTACTCTAGAGGTCCTGTACCAAGGTCCTATCAGACAGCTTCTACCTCAACTATTACTGTAGAGGTCTTGTACCTGTACCAAGGTCCTATCAGACAGCTTCTACCTCAACTATTACTGTAGAGGTCTTGTACCTGATCCAAGGTCCTATCAGACAGCTCCTACCTCAACTATTACTGTAAAGGTACCTGATCCAAGGTCCTATCAGACAGCTCCTACCTCAACTATTACTGTAAAGGTACCTGATCCAAGGTCCTATCAGACAGCTCCTACCTCAACTGTTACAGTAGAGGTCTTGTACCTGATCCAAGGTCCTATCAGACAGCTCCTACCTCAACTATTACTCTAGAGGTCCTGTACCTGATCCAAGGTCCTATCAGACAGCTCCTACCTCAACTATTACAGTAGAGGTCTTGTACCTGATCCAAGGTCCTATCAGACAGCTCCTACCTCAACTATTACTGTAGAGGTCTTGTACCTGATCCAAGGTCCTATCAGACAGCTCCTACCTCAACTATTACTGTAGAGGTCTTGTACCTGATCCAAGGTCCTATCAGACAGCTCCTACCTCAACTATTACTGTAGAGGTCTTGTACCTGATCCAAGGTCCTATCAGACAGCTCCTACCTAAACTATTACAGTAGAGGTCTTGTACCTGATCCAAGGTCCTATCAGACAGCTCCTACCTCAACTATTACTGTAGAGGTCTTGTACCTGATCCAAGGTCCTATCAGACAGCTCCTACCTCAACTATTACAGTAGAGGTCCTGTACCAAGGTCCTATCAGACAGCTTCTACCTCAACTATTACAGTAGAGGTCCTGTACCTGATCCAAGGTCCTATCAGACAGCTCCTACCTCAACTATTACTGTAGAGGTCTTGTACCTGATCCAAGGTCCTATCAGACAGCTCCTACCTCAACTATTACTGTAGAGGTCTTGTACCTGATCCAAGGTCCTATCAGACAGCTCCTACCTGTAGAGGTCTTGTACCTGATCCAAGGTCCTATCAGACAGCTCCTACCTCAACTATTACAGTAGAGGTCCTGTACCAAGGTCCTATCAGACAGCTCCTACCTGTAGAGGTCTTGTACCTGATCCAAGGTCCTATCAGACAACTCCTAGCTCAACTATTACAGTAGAGGTCCCTGTACCTGATCCAAGGTTCTATCAGACAGCTCCTACCTCAACTATTACAGTAGAGGTCCTGCACCTGATCCAAGGTCCTATCAGACAGCTCCTACCTCAACTATTACAGTAGAGGTCTTGTACCTGATCCAAGGTCCTATCAGACAGCTCCTATCTTCTTACCTTTGTCTTTGAGATAAGACACAGTCTGGGACATCACAGGAGGGATCATCACTCCCTGGTTCTTCTCACCAATACTGGAAACAGAACACGTCTAGTTCAGTAGGCATGCAGTATGGTACAGCATATTAGTTGGCATAACCATGGTGGAAATATGGAGCGGCTGGGGACGGGGGGACGGGGGGGCGGACGATTAAAGGGGACTCGGCTAAATACTCACTATTGCAGGCTGACTCCAAACTGCTGTGTGGGCAGAGGAGGTCTGGGGGGAGGAGTCTTAGATGAGGGGCGCACACCTCCCTTCTGGGCCGCCTGCAGCCTCTCGTCATGCCTGTAGTAAATACATGGTCATATACTGTTGAAGTCGGAAGTTTACATACACTTAGGTAGGAGTTATTAAAACTCGTTTTTCAACCACTCCACTAATGTCTTGATAACAAACTATAGTTTTGGCAGTCGGTTAGGACATCTCCTTTGTGCATGACACAAGTCATTTTTCTAACAGTTGTTTACCGACAGATTATTTCCCTTCTAATTCACTGTATCACAATTCCAGTGGGTCAGAAGTTTACATACTAAGGTTGACTGTACCTTTTAAATAGCTTGGAAAATTTCAGAAAATGATGACATGGCTTTAGAAGCGGCCTCCCGGGTGGCGCAGTGGTCTAGGGCACTGCATCGCAGTGCTAGCTGCGCCACCAGAGTCTCTGGGTTCGCGCCCAGGCTCTGTCGCAGCCGGCCGCAACCGGGAGGTCCGTGGGGCGACGCACAATTGGCATAGCGTCGTCCGGGTTAGGGAGGGTTTGGCCGGTAGGGATATCCTTGTCTCAGTATGTAATGTAAAAATGTAATAAAATGTATGCACTCTACTGTAAGTCGCTCTGGATAAGAGCGTCTGCTAAATGACTAAAATGTAAATGTAAATCTGATAGGCTAATTGACATCATTTGAGTACCTGTGGATGTATTTCAAGGCCTACCTTCAAACTCAGTGCCTCTTTGCTTGACATCATGGGAAAATCCAAATAAATCAGCCAAGACCTCAGAAAAAAAGTCTGGTTCATCCTTGGGAGCAATTTCCAAACACCTGAAGGTACCACGTTCACCTGTACAAACAATAGTACGCAAGTAGAAACACCATGGGACCACGCAGCCGTCATACCGCTCAGGAAGGAGACGCGTTCTGTCTCCTAGAGATGAACGTACTTTGGTGCGAAAAGTGCAAATCAATCCCAGAACAACAGCAGAGGACCTTGTGAAGATGCTGGAGGAAACAGGTACAAAAGTATCTATATCCACAGTAAAACGAGTCCTATATTGACATAACCTGAAAGGCCGCTCAGCAAGGAAGAAGCCACTGCTCCAAAACCATCATAAAAAAAGCCAGACTATGGTTTGGAACTGCAGATGGGAACAAAGATCATACTTTTTGGAGAAATGTCCTCTGGTCTGATGAAACAAAAATAGAACTGTTTGGACATAATGACCATCGTTATGTTTGGAGGAAAAAGGGGGAGGCTTGCAAGCCGAAGAACACCATCCCAACCGTGAAGCACGGGGGTGGCAGCATCATGTTGTGGAGGTGCTTTGCTGCAGGAGGGACTGGTGCACTTCACAAAATAGATGGCATCATGAGGCAGGAAAATTATGTGGATATATTGAAGCAACATCTCAAGACATCAATCAGGAAGTTAAAGCTTGGTCACAAATGGGTCTTCCAAATGGACAATGACCCCAAGCATACTTCCAAAGTTGTGGCAAAATGGCTTAAGGACAACAAAGTCAAGGTATTGGAGTGGCCATCACAAAGCACTGACCTCAATCCTGTGGAAAATATGTAGGCAGAACTGAAAAAGTGTGTGCGAGCAAGGAGGCCTACAAACCTGACTCAGTTACACCAGCTCTGTCAGGAGGAATGGGCCAAAATTCACCCAACTTATTGTGGGAAGCTTGTGGAAGGCTACCCGAAATGTTTGACCCAAGTTAAACAATTTAAAGGCAACGCTACCAAATACTAATTGAGTGTATGTAAACTTCTGACCCACTGGGAATGTGATGAAAGAAATAAAACCTGAAATAAATCATTCTCTCTACAATTCTTCTGACATTTCACATTCTTAAAATAAAGTGGTGATCCTAACTGACCTAAGACAGGGAATTTTTACTAGGATTAAATGTCAGGAATTGTTAAAAACCTGAGTTTAAATGTATTTGGCTAAGGTGTATGTAAACTTCCAACTTCAACTGTATGTTACATACAGGAATACAGTACACTACCTCCGTGGTTGGTTGGATACATGAATAACCTACCTGAGGACATCAGGTGATCTCTGAGCTCAGCCAGGTAGTTTGGGTTAAGGTCAGGGGTCAGGGTAAGGTAGTGGTATAGAGGTGTAACCTACCTGAGGACATCAGGTGGTCTCTGAGCTCAGCCAGGTAGTCAGGGTTAAGGTCAGGGGTCAGGGTAAGGTAGTGGTATAGAGGTGTAACCTACCTGAGGACATCAGGTGGGATGATGAGCTGATCCCAGCTCAGGTGATCTCTGAGCTCAGCCAGGTAGTTCACATAGGTCAGCTTCTTACCAAACTTGTGACTAAAACAGGAAGAACAGAGAGTTAGAAAGGTCAGTCAATATGCCAAATGTCTTTCATAGCCATGAATACTGTTGTGGAGACCAGACTTGTACAGTACAGGCCTGAATGGCATCTTTACTGTAGAAAGATGACTGGGCACCATACCTGAGTGGTTGGAATATACTGTATTCTAGATTATTACCGTAGAAAGATGACTGGGCACCATACCTGATGAGTGGTTGGAATATACTGTATTCTAGATTATTACCGTAGAAAGATGACTGGGCACCATACCTGATTGGTTGGAATATACTGTATTCTAGATTATTACTGTAGAAAAATGACTGGGCACCATTCCTGATGAGTGGTTGGAATATACTGTATTATAGATTATTACTGTAGATAGATGACTGGGCACCATACCTGATGAGTGGTTGGAATATATTCCAGAGGATTCTGATAAAGTTAGTAGGATGGACAACATAGAGGGCTTTCAGGTTCTTCTTGTACCTGTCAGGAAATACATTGACACACACACACACACACACACACACACACCAGGGTAAACATAATTCTGGAAAAACTGTCTCGTCGAGTTATATTTTGATTGAGAGGGCTTGAAAAGTCCTAGGTCAGAGGTCAAGGTGACTTACTTCCTGTCAAATTCTTTGTATGCGTTTCGTAGCCATTGTAGCGAGGGCTTGTTGCTGCTGCGGAGACCATGGTGGAAGTACACTACTGTATAATCACTCTCTACATACTGGTCCAGAGTGTACATCAGATACCTACAACCAGGGAGAGGAGAGAGCAGACCACTCAGGTAAACTGCCCCAAAAATAAAATGGAAACTCTTTGACTAAATGAGGGAAAACAAAGTATATTGAAAGCAGGTGCTTCCACACAGGTGTGATTCCTGAGTTCATTAAGCAATTAACATCCCATCATGCTTAGGGTCATGTATAAAAATGCAGGGCAGGCCATTATTTTGGGTACCATGGCTATGGCCCCATAAGATGACAATGCCCCCCATCCACAAGACAGTAGGGGGGGGTCACTGAATGGTCTGATGAGCAGGAAAACCATGGCAACCGTATTCCATGGTCGTCTCAGTCCCCAGATCTCAACTCTTATGGGAGGTTCTGGAGCGGCGACAAATTAATTCAATTGAAATTGTGTCACTGGTCTACACTGGCCAGCAGCTCTGACTGTTAACGTAAGACAAAACGTGGAGTATATTTTAACTGGAGAAATTCTGCACAAAACACCTTAGATGTGAACTTGCGTAACTAAAACATCCATCGGCAAAAATGTCAACATTTTTAAAAAATTATAAAAATTGTTGTTAGATTCATTCTGGGGATTTTGAGGAAGTGAAATAGGCTTCCAGCCCACAACGTCTCTACAGTGTCTCTAGAGGGACAAACACCATTAACCAAATGTGGATTCTGTCAGGAGACACACCTTCAACACTGAAATCTAGTTTTTCTAATGAGCAAAAGAAAAAACATTATGTGCCAATCGGCATGTTCAGTGGCTCTTTAAGAGACTCACCCAGAAAACTCACAAATGCAATCATTCTACAGAGGGAGATATGGACTACATATAGCAGAACAGACCATAGAGGGAGATATGGACTACATATAGCAGAACAGACCATAGAGGGAGATATAGACTACATACAGCAGAACAGACCATAGAGGACGTCCTACAGAGGGAGATATAGACTACATATAGCAGAACAGACCACAGAGGGAGATATAGACTACATACAGCAGAACAGACCATAGAGGGAGATATGGACTACATATAGCAGAACAGACCATAGAGGGAGATATGGACTACATATAGCAGAACAGACCATAGAGGGAGATATGGACTACATATAGCAGAACAGACCATAGAGGGAGATATGGACTACATATAGCAGAACAGACCATAGAGGACGTCCTACAGAGGGAGATATAGACTACATACAGCAGAACAGACCATAGAGGACGTCCTACAGAGGGAGATATAGACTACATATAGCAGAACAGACCATAGAGGGAGATATGGACTACATATAGCAGAACAGACCATAGAGGGAGATATGGACTACATATAGCAGAACAGACCATAGAGGGAGATATGGACTACATACAGCAGAACAGACCATAGAGGGAGATATGGACTACATACAGCAGAACAGACCATAGAGGACGTCCTACAGAGGGAGATATAGACTACATATAGCAGAACAGACCATAGAGGGAGATATAGACTACATATAGCAGAACAGACCATAGAGGGAGATATGGACTACATATAGCAGAACAGACCATAGAGGGAGATATGGACTACATATAGCAGAACAGACCATAGAGGGAGATATGGACTACATACAGCAGAACAGACCATAGAGGGAGATATGGACTACATATAGCAGAACAGACCATAGAGGGAGATATGGACTACATATAGCAGAACAGACCATAGAGGGAGATATGGACTACATATAGCAGAACAGACCATAGAGGACGTCCTACAGAGGGAGATATAGACTACATATAGCAGAACAGACCATAGAGGGAGATATGGACTACATATAGCAGAACAGACCATAGAGGGAGATATGGACTACATATAGCAGAACAGACCATAGAGGGAGATATAGACTACATACAGCAGAACAGACCATAGAGGGAGATATGGACTACATATAGCAGAACAGACCATAGAGGGAGATATGGACTACATACAGCAGAACAGACCATAGAGGGAGATATGGACTACATATAGCAGAACAGACCACAGAGGGAGATATGGACTACATATAGCAGAACAGACCATAGAGGGAGATATGGACTACATACAGCAGAACAGACCATAGAGGGAGATATGGACTACATATAGCAGAACAGACCATAGAGGGAGATGTGGACTACATATAGCAGAACAGACCATAGAGGGAGATATGGACTACATATAGCAGAACAGACCATAGAGGGAGATATGGACTACATACAGCAGAACAGACCATAGAGGACGTCCTACAGAGGGAGATATGGACTACATATAGCAGAACAGACCATAGAGGGAGATATGGACTACATATAGCAGAACAGACCATAGAGGGAGATATGGACTACATATAGCAGAACAGACCATAGAGGACGTCTTACAGAGGGAGATATGGACTACATACAGCAGAACAGACCATAGAGGGAGATATAGACTACATATAGCAGAACAGACCATAGAGGGAGATATGGACTACATACAGCAGAACAGACCATAGAGGGAGATATAGACTACATATAGCAGAACAGACCATAGAGGGAGATATGGACTACATATAGCAGAACAGACCATAGAGGGAGATATGGACTACATACAGCAGAACAGACCATAGAGGGAGATATAGACTACATACAGCAGAACAGACCATAGAGGGAGATATAGACTACATATAGCAGAACAGACCATAGAGGGAGATGTGGACTACATATAGCAGAACAGACCATAGAGGGAGATATGGACTACATACAGCAGAACAGACCATAGAGGACGTCCTACAGAGGGAGATATGGACTACATACAGCAGAACAGACCATAGAGGGAGATATGGACTACATATAGCAGAACAGACCATAGAGGGAGATATGGACTACATATAGCAGAACAGACCATAGAGGGAGATATGGACTACATACAGCAGAACAGACCATAGAGGGAGATATGGACTACATATAGCAGAACAGACCATAGAGGGAGATATGGACTACATACAGCAGAACAGACCATAGAGGGAGATATGGACTACATATAGCAGAACAGACCATAGAGGGAGATATGGACTACATACAGCAGAACAGACCATAGAGGGAGATATGGACTACATATAGCAGAACAGACCATAGAGGGAGATATGGACTACATATAGCAGAACAGACCATAGAGGGAGATATGGACTACATATAGCAGAACAGACCATAGAGGGAGATATGGACTACATATAGCAGAACAGACCATAGAGGGAGATATAGACTACATATAGCAGAACAGACCATAGAGGGAGATATGGACTACATATAGCAGAACAGACCATAGAGGGAGATATAGACTACATATAGCAGAACAGACCATAGAGGACGTCCTACAGAGGGAGATATAGACTACATATAGCAGAACAGACCATAGAGGGAGATATAGACTACATATAGCAGAACAGACCATAGAGGGAGATATAGACTACATATAGCAGAACAGACCATAGAGGACGTCCTACAGAGGGAGATATAGACTACATATAGCAGAACAGACCATAGAGGGAGATATAGACTACATACAGCAGAACAGACCATAGAGGGAGATATGGACTACATATAGCAGAACAGACCATAGAGGGAGATATGGACTACATATAGCAGAACAGACCATAGAGGACGTCCTACAGAGGGAGATATAGACTACATATAGCAGAACAGACCATAGAGGGAGATATGGACTACATACAGCAGAACAGACCATAGAGGACGTCCTACAGAGGGAGATATGGACTACATATAGCAGAACAGACCATAGAGGGAGATATAGACTACATATAGCAGAACAGACCATAGAGGGAGATATGGACTACATATAGCAGAACAGACCATAGAGGGAGATATGGACTACATATAGCAGAACAGACCATAGAGGGAGATATGGACTACATACAGCAGAACAGACCATAGAGGGAGATATGGACTACATATAGCAGAACAGACCATAGAGGACGTCCTACAGAGGGAGATATGGACTACATATAGCAGAACAGACCATAGAGGGAGATATGGACTACATATAGCAGAACAGACCATAGAGGACGTCCTACAGAGGGAGATATGGACTACATACAGCAGAACAGACCATAGAGGGAGATATGGACTACATATAGCAGAACAGACCATAGAGGGAGATATGGACTACATATAGCAGAACAGACCATAGAGGACGTCCTACAGAGGGAGATATGGACTACATATAGCAGAACAGACCATAGAGGGAGATATGGACTACATATAGCAGAACAGACCATGGGCGAGAGGGAGATATGGACTACATACAGCAGAACAGACCATAGAGGACGTCCTACAGAGGGAGATATGGACTACATATAGCAGAACAGACCATAGAGGGAGATATAGACTACATATAGCAGAACAGACCATAGAGGGAGATATGGACTACATATAGCAGAACAGACCATAGAGGGAGATATGGACTACATATAGCAGAACAGACCATAGAGGGAGATATGGACTACATACAGCAGAACAGACCATAGAGGGAGATATGGACTACATATAGCAGAACAGACCATAGAGGACGTCCTACAGAGGGAGATATGGACTACATATAGCAGAACAGACCATAGAGGGAGATATGGACTACATATAGCAGAACAGACCATAGAGGACGTCCTACAGAGGGAGATATGGACTACATACAGCAGAACAGACCATAGAGGGAGATATGGACTACATACAGCAGAACAGACCATAGAGGGAGATATGGACTACATATAGCAGAACAGACCATAGAGGGAGATATGGACTACATATAGCAGAACAGACCATAGAGGACGTCCTACAGAGGGAGATATAGACTACATATAGCAGAACAGACCATAGAGGGAGATATAGACTACATATAGCAGAACAGACCATAGAGGACGTCCTACAGAGGGAGATATGGACTACATATAGCAGAACAGACCATAGAGGGAGATATAGACTACATACAGCAGAACAGACCATAGAGGGAGATATGGACTACATATAGCAGAACAGACCATAGAGGACGTCCTACAGAGGGAGATATGGACTACATATAGCAGAACAGACCATAGAGGGAGATATGGACTACATATAGCAGAACAGACCATAGAGGGAGATATGGACTACATATAGCAGAACAGACCATAGAGGGAGATATGGACTACATATAGCAGAACAGACCATAGAGGGAGATATGGACTACATATAGCAGAACAGACCATAGAGGGAGATATGGACTACATACAGCAGAACAGACCATAGAGGACGTCCTACAGAGGGAGATATGGACTACATACAGCAGAACAGACCATAGAGGGAGATATAGACTACATATAGCAGAACAGACCATAGAGGGAGATATGGACTACATATAGCAGAACAGACCATAGAGGGAGATATAGACTACATACAGCAGAACAGACCATAGAGGGAGATATGGACTACATATAGCAGAACAGACCATAGAGGGAGATATGGACTACATATAGCAGAACAGACCATAGAGGACGTCCTACAGAGGGAGATATGGACTACATATAGCAGAACAGACCATAGAGGGAGATATGGACTACATATAGCAGAACAGACCATAGAGGGAGATATGGACTACATATAGCAGAACAGACCATAGAGGGAGATATGGACTACATATAGCAGAACAGACCATAGAGGGAGATATGGACTACATATAGCAGAACAGACCATAGAGGGAGATATGGACTACATATAGCAGAACAGACCATAGAGGGAGATATGGACTACATATAGCAGAACAGACCATAGAGGGAGATATGGACTACATATAGCAGAACAGACCATAGAGGGAGATATGGACTACATACAGCAGAACAGACCATAGAGGGAGATATGGACTACATATAGCAGAACAGACCATAGAGGGAGATATGGACTACATATAGCAGAACAGACCATAGAGGGAGATATGGACTACATACAGCAGAACAGACCATAGAGGGAGATATGGACTACATACAGCAGAACAGACCATAGAGGGAGATATGGACTACATACAGCAGAACAGACCATAGAGGGAGATATGGACTACATACAGCAGAACAGACCATAGAGGGAGATATAGACTACATATAGCAGAACAGACCATAGAGGACGTCCTACAGAGGGAGATATGGACTACATACAGCAGAACAGACCATAGAGGACGTCCACAGAGGGAGATATGGACTACATATAGCAGAACAGACCATAGAGGGAGATATGGACTACATATAGCAGAACAGACCATAGAGGGAGATATAGACTACATATAGCAGAACAGACCATAGAGGGAGATATGGACTACATACAGCAGAACAGACCATAGAGGGAGATATGGACTACATATAGCAGAACAGACCATAGAGGGAGATATGGACTACATATAGCAGAACAGACCATAGAGGACGCCAGAGGGAGATATGGACTACATATAGCAGAACAGACCATAGAGGGAGATATGGACTACATATAGCAGAACAGACCATAGAGGGAGATATGGACTACATACAGCAGAACAGACCATAGAGGGAGATATGGACTACATATAGCAGAACAGACCATAGAGGGAGATATAGACTACATATAGCAGAACAGACCATAGAGGGAGATATAGACTACATATAGCAGAACAGACCATAGAGGACGTCCTACAGAGGGAGATATGGACTACATACAGCAGAACAGACCATAGAGGACGTCCTACAGAGGGAGATATGGACTACATATAGCAGAACAGACCATAGAGGGAGATATGGACTACATATAGCAGAACAGACCATAGAGGGAGATATAGACTACATATAGCAGAACAGACCATAGAGGGAGATATGGACTACATATAGCAGAACAGACCATAGAGGGAGATATGGACTACATATAGCAGAACAGACCATAGAGGGAGATATGGACTACATATAGCAGAACAGACCATAGAGGGAGATATGGACTACATATAGCAGAACAGACCATAGAGGGAGATATGGACTACATATAGCAGAACAGACCATAGAGGGAGATATGGACTACATATAGCAGAACAGACCATAGAGGGAGATATGGACTACATATAGCAGAACAGACCATAGAGGGAGATATGGACTACATATAGCAGAACAGACCATAGAGGGAGATATGGACTACATATAGCAGAACAGACCATAGAGGGAGATATGGACTACATATAGCAGAACAGACCATAGAGGGAGATATAGACTACATATAGCAGAACAGACCATAGAGGGAGATATGGACTACATATAGCAGAACAGACCATAGAGGGAGATATGGACTACATATAGCAGAACAGACCATAGAGGGAGATATGGACTACATATAGCAGAACAGACCATAGAGGGAGATATGGACTACATATAGCAGAACAGACCATAGAGGGAGATATGGACTACATATAGCAGAACAGACCATAGAGGGAGATATGGACTACATATAGCAGAACAGACCATAGAGGGAGATATGGACTACATATAGCAGAACAGACCATAGAGGGAGATATGGACTACATATAGCAGAACAGACCATAGAGGACGTCCTACAGAGGGAGATATGGACTACATATAGCAGAACAGACCATAGAGGGAGATATGGACTACATATAGCAGAACAGACCATAGAGGGAGATATGGACTACATATAGCAGAACAGACCATAGAGGACGTCCTACAGAGGGAGATATAGACTACATATAGCAGAACAGACCATAGAGGGAGATATGGACTACATATAGCAGAACAGACCATAGAGGGAGATATGGACTACATATAGCAGAACAGACCATAGAGGGAGATATGGACTACATATAGCAGAACAGACCATAGAGGGAGATATGGACTACATACAGCAGAACAGACCATAGAGGGAGATATGGACTACATATAGCAGAACAGACCATAGAGGGAGATGTGGACTACATACAGCAGAACAGACCATAGAGGGAGATATGGACTACATATAGCAGAACAGACCATAGAGGACGTCCTACAGAGGGAGATATAGACTACATATAGCAGAACAGACCATAGAGGGAGATATAGACTACATATAGCAGAACAGACCATAGAGGGAGATATGGACTACATATAGCAGAACAGACCATAGAGGGAGATATAGACTACATACAGCAGAACAGACCATAGAGGACGTCCTACAGAGGGAGATATGGACTACATATAGCAGAACAGACCATAGAGGGAGATATGGACTACATATAGCAGAACAGACCATAGAGGGAGATATGGACTACATATAGCAGAACAGACCATAGAGGACGTCCTACAGAGGGAGATATGGACTACATATAGCAGAACAGACCATAGAGGGAGATATAGACTACATATAGCAGAACAGACCATAGAGGGAGATATGGACTACATATAGCAGAACAGACCATAGAGGGAGATATGGACTACATATAGCAGAACAGACCATAGAGGGAGATATGGACTACATATAGCAGAACAGACCATAGAGGGAGATATAGACTACATATAGCAGAACAGACCATAGAGGGAGATATGGACTACATATAGCAGAACAGACCATAGAGGGAGATATGGACTACATATAGCAGAACAGACCATAGAGGGAGATATGGACTACATATAGCAGAACAGACCATAGAGGGAGATATAGACTACATATAGCAGAACAGACCATAGAGGGAGATATGGACTACATATAGCAGAACAGACCATAGAGGGAGATATGGACTACATATAGCAGAACAGACCATAGAGGGAGATATGGACTACATATAGCAGAACAGACCATAGAGGGAGATATGGACTACATACAGCAGAACAGACCATAGAGGGAGATATAGACTACATACAGCAGAACAGACCATAGAGGGAGATATGGACTACATATAGCAGAACAGACCATAGAGGACGTCCTACAGAGGGAGATATGGACTACATATAGCAGAACAGACCATAGAGGGAGATATGGACTACATATAGCAGAACAGACCATAGAGGGAGATATGGACTACATATAGCAGAACAGACCATAGAGGACGTCTTACAGAGGGAGATATGGACTACATACAGCAGAACAGACCATAGAGGGAGATATGGACTACATATAGCAGAACAGACCATAGAGGGAGATATGGACTACATACAGCAGAACAGACCATAGAGGGAGATATGGACTACATACAGCAGAACAGACCATAGAGGGAGATATGGACTACATACAGCAGAACAGACCATAGAGGGAGATATGGACTACATACAGCAGAACAGACCATAGAGGGAGATATGGACTACATACAGCAGAACAGACCATAGAGGGAGATATGGACTACATATAGCAGAACAGACCATAGAGGGAGATATGGACTACATATAGCAGAACAGACCATAGAGGGAGATATGGACTACATATAGCAGAACAGACCATAGAGGGAGATATGGACTACATATAGCAGAACAGACCATAGAGGGAGATATGGACTACATATAGCAGAACAGACCATAGAGGGAGATATGGACTACATATAGCAGAACAGACCATAGAGGGAGATATAGACTACATATAGCAGAACAGACCATAGAGGGAGATATAGACTACATATAGCAGAACAGACCATAGAGGGAGATATGGACTACATATAGCAGAACAGACCATAGAGGGAGATATGGACTACATATAGCAGAACAGACCATAGAGGGAGATATAGACTACATATAGCAGAACAGACCATAGAGGGAGATATGGACTACATACAGCAGAACAGACCATAGAGGGAGATATGGACTACATATAGCAGAACAGACCATAGAGGACGTCCTACAGAGGGAGATATGGACTACATATAGCAGAACAGACCATAGAGGGAGATATGGACTACATATAGCAGAACAGACCATAGAGGGAGATATGGACTACATATAGCAGAACAGACCATAGAGGACGTCCTACAGAGGGAGATATGGACTACATATAGCAGAACAGACCATAGAGGGAGATATGGACTACATATAGCAGAACAGACCATAGAGGGAGATATGGACTACATATAGCAGAACAGACCATAGAGGGAGATATGGACTACATATAGCAGAACAGACCATAGAGGGAGATATGGACTACATATAGCAGAACAGACCATAGAGGGAGATATGGACTACATATAGCAGAACAGACCATAGAGGACGTCCTACAGAGGGAGATATAGACTACATATAGCAGAACAGACCATAGAGGGAGATATGGACTACATATAGCAGAACAGACCATAGAGGGAGATATAGACTACATATAGCAGAACAGACCATAGAGGGAGATATGGACTACATATAGCAGAACAGACCATAGAGGGAGATATAGACTACATATAGCAGAACAGACCATAGAGGGAGATATGGACTACATATAGCAGAACAGACCATAGAGGGAGATATAGACTACATATAGCAGAACAGACCATAGAGGACGTCCTACAGAGGGAGATATGGACTACATATAGCAGAACAGACCATAGAGGGAGATATGGACTACATATAGCAGAACAGACCATAGAGGACGTCCTACAGAGGGAGATATGGACTACATATAGCAGAACAGACCATAGAGGAGAGATATGGACTACATATAGCAGAACAGACCATAGAGGGAGATATGGACTACATATAGCAGAACAGACCATAGAGGGAGATATAGACTACATATAGCAGAACAGACCATAGAGGGAGATATGGACTACATATAGCAGAACAGACCATAGAGGGAGATATGGACTACATATAGCAGAACAGACCATAGAGGGAGATATGGACTACATATAGCAGAACAGACCATAGAGGACGTCCTACAGAGGGAGATATGGACTACATATAGCAGAACAGACCATAGAGGGAGATATGGACTACATATAGCAGAACAGACCATAGAGGGAGATATAGACTACATACAGCAGAACAGACCATAGAGGGAGATATGGACTACATATAGCAGAACAGACCATAGAGGGAGATATGGACTACATATAGCAGAACAGACCATAGAGGGAGATATGGACTACATATAGCAGAACAGACCATAGAGGACGTCCTACAGAGGGAGATATGGACTACATATAGCAGAACAGACCATAGAGGACGTCCTACAGAGGGAGATATGGACTACATATAGCAGAACAGACCATAGAGGGAGATATAGACTACATACAGCAGAACAGACCATAGAGGACGTCCTACAGAGGGAGATATGGACTACATACAGCAGAACAGACCATAGAGGGAGATATGGACTACATATAGCAGAACAGACCATAGAGGGAGATATGGACTACATATAGCAGAACAGACCATAGAGGGAGATATGGACTACATATAGCAGAACAGACCATAGAGGGAGATATGGACTACATATAGCAGAACAGACCATAGAGGACGTCCTACAGAGGGAGATATAGACTACATATAGCAGAACAGACCATAGAGGGAGATATGGACTACATATAGCAGAACAGACCATAGAGGGAGATATAGACTACATATAGCAGAACAGACCATAGAGGGAGATATAGACTACATATAGCAGAACAGACCATAGAGGGAGATATGGACTACATATAGCAGAACAGACCATAGAGGGAGATATGGACTACATATAGCAGAACAGACCATAGAGGGAGATATAGACTACATATAGCAGAACAGACCATAGAGGGAGATATGGACTACATATAGCAGAACAGACCATAGAGGGAGATATAGACTACATATAGCAGAACAGACCATAGAGGGAGATATAGACTACATACAGCAGAACAGACCATAGAGGGAGATATAGACTACATATAGCAGAACAGACCATAGAGGGAGATATAGACTACATATAGCAGAACAGACCATAGAGGACGTCCCACAGAGGGAGATATAGACTACATATAGCAGAACAGACCATAGAGGGAGATATGGACTACATATAGCAGAACAGACCATAGAGGGAGATATAGACTACATATAGCAGAACAGACCATAGAGGGAGATATGGACTACATATAGCAGAACAGACCATAGAGGGAGATATGGACTACATATAGCAGAACAGACCATAGAGGGAGATATGGACTACATACAGCAGAACAGACCATAGAGGGAGATATAGACTACATACAGCAGAACAGACCACAGAGGGAGATATAGACTACATACAGCAGAACAGACCATAGAGGGAGATATGGACTACATACAGCAGAACAGACCATAGAGGGAGATATAGACTACATATAGCAGAACAGACCATAGAGGGAGATATGGACTACATATAGCAGAACAGACCATAGAGGGAGATATGGACTACATATAGCAGAACAGACCATAGAGGGAGATATAGACTACATATAGCAGAACAGACCATAGAGGGAGATATGGACTACATATAGCAGAACAGACCATAGAGGGAGATATAGACTACATATAGCAGAACAGACCATAGAGGGAGATATGGACTACATATAGCAGAACAGACCATAGAGGACGTCCTACAGAGGGAGATATGGACTACATATAGCAGAACAGACCATAGAGGGAGATATGGACTACATATAGCAGAACAGACCAACGTCCACAGAGGGAGATATGGACTACATATAGCAGAACAGACCATAGAGGGAGATATGGACTACATATAGCAGAACAGACCATAGAGGGAGATATGGACTACATATAGCAGAACAGACCATAGAGGGAGATATGGACTACATACAGCAGAACAGACCATAGAGGACGTCCTACAGAGGGAGATATGGACTACATATAGCAGAACAGACCATAGAGGGAGATATGGACTACATATAGCAGAACAGACCATAGAGGGAGATATGGACTACATACAGCAGAACAGACCATAGAGGGAGATATGGACTACATATAGCAGAACAGACCATAGAGGGAGATATAGACTACATACAGCAGAACAGACCATAGAGGGAGATATGGACTACATATAGCAGAACAGACCATAGAGGACGTCCTACAGAGGGAGATATGGACTACATATAGCAGAACAGACCATAGAGGGAGATATGGACTACATATAGCAGAACAGACCATAGAGGGAGATATGGACTACATATAGCAGAACAGACCATAGAGGGAGATATGGACTACATATAGCAGAACAGACCATAGAGGACGTCCTACAGAGGGAGATATGGACTACATATAGCAGAACAGACCATAGAGGGAGATATGGACTACATATAGCAGAACAGACCATAGAGGGAGATATGGACTACATATAGCAGAACAGACCATAGAGGGAGATATGGACTACATACAGCAGAACAGACCATAGAGGACGTCCTACAGAGGGAGATATGGACTACATATAGCAGAACAGACCATAGAGGGAGATATGGACTACATACAGCAGAACAGACCATAGAGGACGTCCTACAGAGGGAGATATGGACTACATACAGCAGAACAGACCATAGAGGGAGATATAGACTACATATAGCAGAACAGACCATAGAGGACGTCCTACAGAGGGAGATATGGACTACATACAGCAGAACAGACCATAGAGGACGTCCTACAGAGGGAGATATGGACTACATACAGCAGAACAGACCATAGAGGGAGATATGGACTACATATAGCAGAACAGACCATAGAGGGAGATATGGACTACATATAGCAGAACAGACCATAGAGGGAGATATGGACTACATATAGCAGAACAGACCATAGAGGGAGATATAGACTACATACAGCAGAACAGACCATAGAGGGAGATATAGACTACATACAGCAGAACAGACCATAGAGGGAGATATAGACTACATATAGCAGAACAGACCATAGAGGGAGATATAGACTACATATAGCAGAACAGACCATAGAGGGAGATATGGACTACATATAGCAGAACAGACCATAGAGGGAGATATGGACTACATATAGCAGAACAGACCATAGAGGGAGATATAGACTACATATAGCAGAACAGACCATAGAGGACGTCCTACAGAGGGAGATATAGACTACATATAGCAGAACAGACCATAGAGGGAGATATGGACTACATATAGCAGAACAGACCATAGAGGGAGATGTGGACTACATATAGCAGAACAGACCATAGAGGACGTCCTACAGAGGGAGATATAGACTACATATAGCAGAACAGACCATAGAGGGAGATATAAACTACATATAGCAGAACAGACCATAGAGGGAGATATAGACTACATACAGCAGAACAGACCATAGAGGACGTCCTACAGAGGGAGATATAGACTACATATAGCAGAACAGACCATAGAGGGAGATATGGACTACATATAGCAGAACAGACCATAGAGGGAGATGTGGACTACATATAGCAGAACAGACCATAGAGGACGTCCTACAGAGGGAGATATAGACTACATACAGCAGAACAGACCATAGAGGGAGATATAGACTACATACAGCAGAACAGACCATAGAGGACGTCCTACAGAGGGAGATATAGACTACATACAGCAGAACAGACCATAGAGGGAGATATGGACTACATACAGCAGAACAGACCATAGAGGGAGATATGGACTACATATAGCAGAACAGACCACAGAGGACGTCCTACAGAGGGAGATATGGACTACATATAGCAGAACAGACCATAGAGGGAGATATGGACTACATATAGCAGAACAGACCATAGAGGGAGATATGGACTACATATAGCAGAACAGACCACAGAGGGAGATATGGACTACATATAGCAGAACAGACCACAGAGGGAGATATAGACTACATATAGCAGAACAGACCATAGAGGGAGATATGGACTACATACAGCAGAACAGACCATAGAGGGAGATATGGACTACATACAGCAGAACAGACCATAGAGGACGTCCTACAGAGGGAGATATGGACTACATATAGCAGAACAGACCATAGAGGGAGATATAGACTACATACAGCAGAACAGACCATAGAGGGAGATACGGACTACATATAGCAGAACAGACCATAGAGGGAGATATGGACTACATATAGCAGAACAGACCATAGAGGACGTCCTACAGAGGGAGATATGGACTACATATAGCAGAACAGACCATAGAGGGAGATATGGACTACATATAGCAGAACAGACCATAGAGGGAGATATAGACTACATATAGCAGAACAGACTATAGAGGGAGATATGGACTACATACAGCAGAACAGACCATAGAGGGAGATACGGACTACATATAGCAGAACAGACCATAGAGGGAGATATGGACTACATATAGCAGAACAGACCATAGAGGACGTCCTACAGAGGGAGATATGGACTACATATAGCAGAACAGACCATAGAGGGAGATATGGACTACATATAGCAGAACAGACCATAGAGGGAGATATAGACTACATATAGCAGAACAGACCACAGAGGGAGATATAGACTACATATAGCAGAACAGACCATAGAGGGAGATATAGACTACATATAGCAGAACAGACCATAGAGGGAGATATGGACTACATATAGCAGAACAGACCATAGAGGGAGATATGGACTACATATAGCAGAACAGACCATAGAGGGAGATATAGACTACATACAGCAGAACAGACCATAGAGGGAGATATGGACTACATATAGCAGAACAGACCATAGAGGACGTCCTACAGAGGGAGATATGGACTACATATAGCAGAACAGACCACAGAGGGAGATATAGACTACATATAGCAGAACAGACCATAGAGGGAGATATAGACTACATATAGCAGAACAGACCATAGAGGGAGATATAGACTACATATAGCAGAACAGACCATAGAGGGAGATATAGACTACATATAGCAGAACAGACCACAGAGGGAGATATAGACTACATATAGCAGAACAGACCATAGAGGGAGATATGGACTACATATAGCAGAACAGACCATAGAGGGAGATATAGACTACATATAGCAGAACAGACCACAGAGGGAGATATAGACTACATATAGCAGAACAGACCATAGAGGGAGATATAGACTACATATAGCAGAACAGACTATAGAGGGAGATATGGACTACATATAGCAGAACAGACCATAGAGGACGTCCTACAGAGGGAGATATGGACTACATATAGCAGAACAGACCATAGAGGACGTCCTACAGAGGGAGATATGGACTACATATAGCAGAACAGACCATAGAGGGAGATGTGGACTACATATAGCAGAACAGACCATAGAGGGAGATATAGACTACATATAGCAGAACAGACCATAGAGGGAGATATGGACTACATATAGCAGAACAGACCATAGAGGACGTCCTACAGAGGGAGATATGTACTACATACAGCAGAACAGACCATAGAGGGAGATATAGACTACATATAGCAGAACAGACCATAGAGGGAGATATGGACTACATATAGCAGAACAGACCATAGAGGACGTCCTACAGAGGGAGATATGGACTACATATAGCAGAACAGACCATAGAGGGAGATATGGACTACATATAGCAGAACAGACCATAGAGGGAGATATGGACTACATATAGCAGAACAGACCACAGAGGGAGATATGGACTACATACAGCAGAACAGACCATAGAGGGAGATATGGACTACATATAGCAGAACAGACCATAGAGGGAGATATGGACTACATACAGCAGAACAGACCATAGAGGGAGATATGGACTACATATAGCAGAACAGACCATAGAGGGAGATATAGACTACATATAGCAGAACAGACCATAGAGGGAGATATAGACTACATACAGCAGAACAGACCATAGAGGGAGATATAGACTACATATAGCAGAACAGACCATAGAGGACGTCCTACAGAGGGAGATATGTACTACATACAGCAGAACAGACCATAGAGGGAGATATAGACTACATATAGCAGAACAGACCATAGAGGACGTCCTACAGAGGGAGATATGGACTACATATAGCAGAACAGACCATAGAGGGAGATATGGACTACATATAGCAGAACAGACCATAGAGGACGTCCTACAGAGGGAGATATGTACTACATACAGCAGAACAGACCATAGAGGACGTCCTACAGAGGGAGATATGGACTACATATAGCAGAACAGACCATAGAGGGAGATATAGACTACATATAGCAGAACAGACCATAGAGGACGTCCTACAGAGGGAGATATGTACTACATATAGCAGAACAGACCATAGAGGGAGATATAGACTACATATAGCAGAACAGACCATAGAGGGAGATATAGACTACATATAGCAGAACAGACCATAGAGGACGTCCTACAGAGGGAGATATGGACTACATATAGCAGAACAGACCATAGAGGGAGATATGGACTACATATAGCAGAACAGACCACAGAGGACGTCCTACAGAGGGAGATATGGACTACATATAGCAGAACAGACCATAGAGGGAGATATGGACTACATATAGCAGAACAGACCATAGAGGACGTCCTACAGAGGGAGATATGGACTACATATAGCAGAACAGACCATAGAGGACGTCCTACAGAGGGAGATATGGACTACATATAGCAGAACAGACCATAGAGGGAGATGTGGACTACATATAGCAGAACAGACCATAGAGGGAGATATAGACTACATATAGCAGAACAGACCATAGAGGGAGATATGGACTACATATAGCAGAACAGACCATAGAGGACGTCCTACAGAGGGAGATATGTACTACATACAGCAGAACAGACCATAGAGGGAGATATAGACTACATATAGCAGAACAGACCATAGAGGGAGATATGGACTACATATAGCAGAACAGACCATAGAGGACGTCCTACAGAGGGAGATATGGACTACATATAGCAGAACAGACCATAGAGGGAGATATAGACTACATATAGCAGAACAGACCATAGAGGGAGATATAGACTACATACAGCAGAACAGACCATAGAGGGAGATATAGACTACATATAGCAGAACAGACCATAGAGGACGTCCTACAGAGGGAGATATGGACTACATATAGCAGAACAGACCATAGAGGGAGATATGGACTACATATAGCAGAACAGACCATAGAGGACGTCCTACAGAGGGAGATATGGACTACATACAGCAGAACAGACCATAGAGGGAGATATAGACTACATATAGCAGAACAGACCATAGAGGGAGATATGGACTACATATAGCAGAACAGACCATAGAGGACGTCCTACAGAGGGAGATATGTACTACATACAGCAGAACAGACCATAGAGGGAGATATAGACTACATATAGCAGAACAGACCATAGAGGACGTCCTACAGAGGGAGATATGGACTACATATAGCAGAACAGACCATAGAGGGAGATATGGACTACATATAGCAGAACAGACCATAGAGGACGTCCTACAGAGGGAGATATGTACTACATACAGCAGAACAGACCATAGAGGACGTCCTACAGAGGGAGATATGGACTACATATAGCAGAACAGACCATAGAGGGAGATATAGACTACATATAGCAGAACAGACCATAGAGGACGTCCTACAGAGGGAGATATGTACTACATATAGCAGAACAGACCATAGAGGGAGATATAGACTACATATAGCAGAACAGACCATAGAGGGAGATATGGACTACATATAGCAGAACAGACCACAGAGGGAGATATGGACTACATATAGCAGAACAGACCACAGAGGGAGATATGGACTACATATAGCAGAACAGACCATAGAGGGAGATATAGACTACATATAGCAGAACAGACCATAGAGGGAGATATAGACTACATATAGCAGAACAGACCATAGAGGACGTCCTACAGAGGGAGATATGGACTACATATAGCAGAACAGACCATAGAGGGAGATATGGACTACATATAGCAGAACAGACCACAGAGGACGTCCTACAGAGGGAGATATGGACTACATATAGCAGAACAGACCATAGAGGGAGATATGGACTACATATAGCAGAACAGACCATAGAGGACGTCCTACAGAGGGAGATATGGACTACATATAGCAGAACAGACCATAGAGGGAGATATGGACTACATATAGCAGAACAGACCATAGAGGGAGATATAGACTACATACAGCAGAACAGACCATAGAGGGAGATATCGACTACATATAGCAGAACAGACCATAGAGGACGTCCTACAGAGGGAGATATGGACTACATACAGCAGAACAGACCATAGAGGACGTCCTACAGAGGGAGATATGGACTACATATAGCAGAACAGACCATAGAGGGAGATATGGACTACATATAGTAGAACAGACCATAGAGGACGTCCTACAGAGGGAGATATGGACTACAAAGGGTCGTGTACATTAACATCACATATCATATGACGGTGTCCTGACTCACTGCAGTAGGTGGTGGTGGTTGAGCTGATGGGAGGGGGGCATCAAGCAGCTACTGAAGACAACTATCTTCCTGCCATAGTTATCATCACCTGGAGAGAACAGAGAGAACAGAGAACACAGAGGAGAGAACACAGAGGAGAGAACACAGAGGAGAGAACACAGAGGAGAGAACACAGAGGAGAGAACACAGAGGAGAGAACACAGAGGAGAGAACACAGAGGAGAGAACACAGAGGAGAGAACACAGAGGAGAGAACACAGAGGAGAGAACACAGAGGAGAGAACACAGAGGAGAGAACACAGAGGAGAGAACACAGAGGAGAGAACACAGAGGAGAGAACACAGAGGAGAGAACACAGAGGAGAGAACACAGAGGAGAGAACACAGAGGAGAGAACACAGAGGAGAGAACACAGAGGAGAGAACACAGAGGAGAGAACACAGAGGAGAGAACACAGAGGAGAGAACACAGAGGAGAGAACACAGAGGAGAGAACACAGAGGAGAGAACACAGAGGAGAGAACACAGAGGAGAGAACACAGAGGAGAGAACACAGAGGAGAGAACACAGAGGAGAGAACACAGAGGAGAGAACACAGAGGAGAGAACACAGAGGAGAGAACACAGAGGAGAGAACACAGAGGAGAGAACACAGAGGAGAGAACACAGAGGAGAGAACACAGAGGAGAGAACACAGAGGAGAGAACAGAGAGGAGAGAACAGAGAGAACACAGAGGAGAGAACACAGAGGAGAGAACACAGAGGAAAGAACACAGAGGAGAGAACACAGAGGAGAGAACACAGAGGAGAGAACAGAGAGGAGAGAACACAGAGGAGAGAACAGAGAGAACACAGAGGAGAGAACACATCAGCACATGAATACGCATTAGAACCGGTGTAGAGCCAAACTACATACATAGACAGCGTGTCAGTTTCCAGTTTGAGGAACATAATTTTCACCATAAAAATGCACCTTTATAATAAAAGCATTATACGCAGAATCACATTTGAGAATGGTGTTTTCCCACTAATTAATAGCATTTTGGAACACTCCTGCTCATAGCCTACTGCCGTGTGCACTGCTGCCATTTTGTGAACATTTTCAGGCTAAAACATTCTGATCTGGTGCATCAGCCTCACTGCTTTTAAAAGGTGTTTTGATGTGATTGGTTGTATTTCATTTGGGATCTGTCACATCCCACAACTGTCCCAGACTCTGTTTGGAATATTTCTCTCACACAGAAGGACAACGTTGACCAATAGAATACAGAGCATTCAGAAAGTATTCAGACCCCTTGACTTTTCCCACATTTTGTTACGTTACAACCTCATTCTAAAATGGATTAAATATATGTTTTCCCTCATCAATCTGCACACACTACCACATAATGCCAAAGAAAAAATAGATTTTTTGAAAATCTATTAAAATAAAAAAACAGAAATAACTTATTTGCATAAGTATTCAGATCCTTTGTTATGAGACTAGAAATTGAGCTCAGGTGCATCCTGTTTCCATTGATCATCCTTGAGATGTTTCTACAACTTGATTGGAGTCCACCGGTGGGAAATGCAATTGATTGGGAAAGGCACACACCTGTCTATATAATGTCCCACAGTTGACAGTGCATGTCAGAGCAAAAACCAAGCCATGAGGTTGAAGGAATTGTCCGTAGAGCTCCGAGACAGGATTGTGTCGAGGCACAGATCTGGGGAAGGGTACCAAAACATTTCTGCAGCATTGAAGGTCCCCAAGAACACAGTGGCCTCCATCCTTCTTAAATGGAAGAAGTTTGGAACCACCAAGACTCTTCCTAGAGCTGGCCGCCCGGCCAAACTGAGCAATCTGGCGAGAAGGGCCTTGGTCAGGGAGGTGAGCAAGAACACAATGGTCACTCTGACAGAGCTCCAGAGTTCCTCTGTTGAGATGGGAGAACCTTCCAGAAGGACAACCATCTCTGCAGCACTCCACCAATCAGGCCTTTATGGTAGAGTGGCTGGACGGAAGCCACTCCTCAGTAAAAGGCACATGACAGCCCACTTTGAGTTTGCCAAAAGCCACCTAAAGGACTCTGACCATGAGAAACAAGATTCACTGGTCTGATGAAACCAAGATTGAATACCAAGCGTCACGTCTGGAGGAAACCTGGCACCATCCCTACGGTGAAGCATGGTGGTGGCAGCATCATGCTGTGCGGAGGTTTTTCAGCAGCAGGGACTGGGAGACTAGTCAGGATCGAGGGAAAGATGAACGGAGCAAAGTACAGAGATCTTTGATCAGGAGCGCTCTGGACCTCAGACTGGGTCGAAGGTTCACCTTCCAACAGGACAACGACCCTAAGCACACAGCCAAGACAATGCAGGAGTGGCTTCGGGACAAATCTCTGAATGTCCTTGAGTGGCCCAGCCAGAGCCCGGACTTGAACCCGATCGAACATCTCTGGAGAGACCTGAAAATAGCTGTGCAGCGACGCTCCCCATCCAACCTGACAGAGCTTGAGAGGATCTGCAGAGAAGAATGGGAGAAACTCCCCAAATACAGGTGTACCAAGCTTGTAGAGTCATACCCAAGAAGACTCGAGGCTGTAATCACTGCCAAATGTTCTTCAACAAAGTACTGAGTAAAGGGTCTGAATACTTATGTAAATGTGATTTCAGTTTTTTTATTGTAATAAATTTGCAGATTTTTCTCAACCTGTTTTTGCTTTGTCATTATGGGGTATTGTGATGTCATTATGGGGTATTGGGATGTCATTATGGGGTATTGGGACGTCATTATGGGGTATTGGGACGTCATTATGGGGTATTGGGACGTCATTATGGGGTATTGGGACGTCATTATGGGGTATTGGGACGTCATTATGGGGTATTGGGACGTCATTATGGGGTATTGGGACGTCATTATGGGGTATTGGGACGTCATTATTGGGGTATTGGGACGTCATTATTGGGGTATTGGGACGTCATTATTGGGGTATTGGGACGTCATTATTGGGGTATTGGGACGTCATTATTGGGGTATTGGGACGTCATTATTGGGGTATTGGGACGTCATTATGGGGTATTGGGACGTCATTATTGGGGTATTGGGACGTCATTATTGGGGTATTGGGACGTCATTATGGGGTATTGGGACGTCATTATTGGGGTATTGGGACGTCATTATTGGGGTATTGGGACGTCATTATGGGGTATTGGGACGTCATTATGGGGTATTGGGACGTCATTATGGGGTATCGGGACGCCATTATGGGGTATCGGGACGCCATTATGGGGTATCGGGACGCCATTATGGGGTATCGGGACGTCATTATGGGGTATCGGGACGTCATTATGGGGTATCGGGACGTCATTATGGGGTATCGGGACGTCATTATGGGGTATCGGGACGTCATTATGGGGTATCGGGACGTCATTATGGGGTATCGGGACGTCATTATGGGGTATCGGGACGTCATTATGGGGTATCGGGACGTCATTATGGGGTATCGGGACGTCATTATGGGGTATCGGGACGTCATTATGGGGTATCGGGACGTCATTATGGGGTATCGGGACGTCATTATGGGGTATCGGGACGTCATTATGGGGTATCGGGACGTCATTATGGGGTATCGGGACGTCATTATGGGGTATCGGGACGTCATTATGGGGTATCGGGACGTCATTATGGGGTATCGGGACGTCATTATGGGGTATTGGGATGTCATTATGGGGTATTGGGATGTCATTATGGGGTATTGGGATGTCATTATGGGGTATTGGGATGTCATTATGGGGTATTGGGATGTCATTATGGGGTATTGTGATGTCATTATGGGGTATCGTGATGTCATTATGGGGTATCGGGACGTCATTATGGGGTATTGGGACGTCATTATGGGGTATTGGGACGTCATTATGGGGTATTGTGATGTCATTATGGGGTATTGGGACGTCATTATGGGGTATTGGGATGTCATTATGGGGTATTGTGATGTCATTATGGGGTATTGGGATGTCATTATGGGGTATTGGGACGTCATTATGGGGTATTGTGATGTCATTATGGGGTATTGTGATGTCATTATGGGGTATTGTGATGTCATTATGGGGTATTGGGATGTCATTATGGGGTATTGTGATGTCATTATGGGGTATTGGGACGTCATTATGGGGTATTGGGACGTCATTATGGGGTATTGGGACGTCATTATGGGGTATTGGGACGTCATTATGGGGTATTGGGACGTCATTATGGGGTATTGGGACGTCATTATTGGGGTATTGGGACGTCATTATGGGGTATTGGGACGTCATTATGGGGTATTGTGTGTAGATTGAAGAGGGGGATTCAATTTTAGAATAAGGCTGTAACGTAACAAAATGTGGAAAAAGGGGTCTGAATCCTTTCCAAATGCACTCTAGGTCAACGTTTGTACGATGGCGGACACTAGATTGACAGGCTAGTGTTTTTGCTGTTCGTTAGGCCGACTCATCCTGTTGTCTGATGAACAGTAAATGTGGACAGTTCTTCCAATATCTTCAATATGCACCTCGGGAATTTGATAAGAAGTTGCATGCCCGATTTACATTTCTTATCAGCTATTATCAATTATATTCTTCATACTATAAAATAATGCCACGGTAATTCTAAGCAAATCTCGTCTGCTTAATGAACTAGTGTAACCCACAGCCATATGGCACAGCCAGATCAGGACCTGCTAAATGAACTAGTGTAACCCACAGCCATATGGCACAGCCAGATCAGGACCTGCTAAATGAACTAGTGTAGCCCCACAGCCAGATCAGGACCTGCTAAATGAACTAGTGTAGCCCACAGCCATATGGCACAGCCAGATCAGGACCTGCTAAATGAACTAGTGTAGCCCACAGCCAGATCAGGACCTGCTAAATGAACTAGTGTAGCCCACAGCCAGATCAGGACCTGCTAAATGAACTAGTGTAGCCCACAGCCATATGGCACAGCCAGATCAGGACCTGCTAAATGAACTAGTGTAGCCCACAGCCAGATCAGGACCTGCTAAATGAACTAGTGTAGCCCACAGCCATATGGCACAGCCAGATCAGGACCTGCTAAATGAACTAGTGTAGCCCACAGCCAGATCAGGACCTGCTAAATGAACTAGTGTAGCCCACAGCCAGATCAGGACCTGCTAAATGAACTAGTGTAGCCCACAGCCAGATCAGGAACTGCTAAATGAACTAGTGTAGCCCACAGCCAGATCAGGACCTGCTTAATGAACTAGTGTAGCCCACAGCCAGATCAGGACCTGCTAAATGAACTAGTGTAGCCCACAGCCAGATCAGGACCTGCTTAATGAACTAGTGTAGCCCACAGCCAGATCAGGACCTGCTAAATGAACTAGTGTAGCCCACAGCCAGATCAGGACCTGCTAAATGAACTAGTGTAGCCCACAGCCAGATCAGGACCTGCTAAATGAACTAGTGTAGCACACAGCCACATGGCACAGCCAGATCAGGACCTGCTTAATGAACTAGTGTCGCCCACAGCCACATGGCACAGCCAGATCAGGACCTGCTAAATGAACTAGTGTAGCCCACAGCCAGATCAGGACCTGCTAAATGAACTAGTGTAGCCCACAGCCAGATCAGGACCTGCTAAATGAACTAGTGTAGCACACAGCCACATGGCACAGCCAGATCAGGACCTGCTAAATGAACTAGTGTAGCCCACAGCCAGATCAGGACCTGCTAAATGAACTAGTGTAGCCCACAGCCACATGGCATAGTCAGATCAGGACCTGCTAAATGAACTAGTGTAGCCCACAGACAGAGGGCACAGCCCTAGGTGGTGGGGGGGGCAGGTCTAATAACTCACCTGTGACCTGTAGGATCCCGTGTCGAGCCACATCGTAGTAGGGGTGAGAGGTGTCCTGGCTGAAGCTGGCTCTACGCGGGGCTGGAGGGCGATCCGGACGGTACCCATGACAACCCTGTTCCTCATCTTCCTCCTTCTGCAGCTCTGAGGAGACAAATAGAGGGTCGCATTGTTACAGCAAAACGGGCCATGTTGCAGTTCCAGTGTTAGGCCCACTCTGTAGACTCTGTGGTTGATGGGATCCTCGGGACGTCCCTAAGTGGGCAGGGCTCTATAAAATCTGTCATGTGGAGAATGCGGACGGGGTCAAACGGAAATCGATTGAACTTAGTAGGGAATCAACTAAATGTATTGAAAAGGTAATGGATTGTATAGGGCAATGGGTTAGGATTTAGGATACGGACATCCCAAGGATCCCGGATAGCACTAAACGTTAATTAAACAACCACGTTGAACCAACAAGTAGACAGTAAATGATAGTGTTGCTCTGTAGCACACTGAGGAGGAGGATGACAATGATAGTGTTGCTCTGTAGCACACTGAGGAGGAGGATGACAATGATAGTGTTGCTCTGTAGCACACTGAGGAGGAGGAGGATGACAATGTTATGTTGCTCTGTAGCACACTGAGGAGGATGATGACAATGTTATGTTGCTCTGTAACACACTGAGGAGGAGGATGACAATGTTATGTTGCTCTGTAGCACACTGAGGAGGAGGATGACAATGTTATGTTGCTCTGTAGCACACTGAGGAGGAGGATGACAATGTTATGTTGCTCTGTAGCACACTGAGGAGGAGGATGACAATGTTATGTTGCTCTGTAGCACACTGAGGAGGAGGATGACAATGTTATGTTGCTCTGTAGCACACTGAGGAGGAGGATGACAATGTTATGTTGCTCTGTAGCACACTGAGGAGGATGATGACAATGTTATGTTGCTCTGTAGCACACTGAGGAGGAGGATGACAATGTTATGTTGCTCTGTAGCACACTGAGGAGGAGGATGACAATGTTATGTTGCTCTGTAGCACACTGAGGAGGAGGATGACAATGTTGCTATTTCAAAATACTCTTTCATAACGTCACTACAACGACACATAACTAGTCCTGTACATACTACTGACTAGGTTATGACATCACTACAACGACACATAACTAGTCCTGTACAGACTACTGACTAGGTTATGACATCACTACAACGACACATAACTAGTCCTGTACAGACTACTGACTAGGTTATGACATCACTACAACGACACATAACTAGTCCTGTACAGACTACTGACTAGGTTATGACATCACTACAACGACACATAACTAGTCCTGTACAGACTACTGACTAGGTTATGACATCACTACAACAACACATAACTAGTCCTGTACAGACTACTGACTAGGTTATGACATCACTACAATGACACATAACTAGTCCTGTACAGACTACTGACTAGGTTATGACATCACTACAACGACACATAACTAGTCCTGTACAGACTACTGACTAGGTTATGACATCACTACAACGACACATAACTAGTCCTGTAACAGACTACTGACTAGGTTATGACATCACTACAACGACACATAACTAGTCCTGTAACAGACTACTGACTAGGTTATGACATCACTACAACGACACATAACTAGTCCTGTACAGACTACTGACTAGGTTATGACATCACTACAACGACACATAACTAGTCCTGTACAGACTACTGACTAGGTTATGACATCACTACAACGACACATAACTAGTCCTGTACAGACTACTGACTAGGTTATGACATCACTACAACGACACATAACTAGTCCTGTACAGACTACTGACTAGGTTATGACATCACTACAACAACATATAACTAGTCCTGTACAGACTACTGACTAGGTTATGACATCACTACAACGACACATAACTAGTCCTGTAACAGACTACTGACTAGGTCATAACGTCACTACAACGACACATAACTAGTCCTGTACAGACTAGGTTATGACATCACTACAACAACACATAACTAGTCCTGTAACAGACTACTGACTAGGTTATCACTACAACGACACATAACTAGTCCTGTAACAGACTACTGACTAGGTTATGACATCACTACAACAACACATAACTAGTCCTGTAACAGACTACTGACTAGGTTATGACATCACTACAATGACACATAACTAGTCCTGTACAGACTACTGACTAGGTTATGACATCACTACAATGACACATAACTAGTCCTGAAACAGACTACTGACTAGGTCATAACGTCACTACAACGACACATAACTAGTCCTGTACAGACTACTGACTAGGTTATGACATCACTACAACGACACATAACTAGTCCTGTACAGACTACTGACTAGGTTATGACATCACTACAACGACACATAACTAGTCCTGTACAGACTACTGACTAGGTTATGACATCACTACAACGACACATAACTAGTCCTGTACAGACTACTGACTAGGTCATAACATCACTACAACGACACATAACTAGTCCTGTACAGACTACTGACTAGGTTATGACATCACTACAATGACACATAACTAGTCCTGAAACAGACTACTGACTAGGTCATAACGTCACTACAACGACACATAACTAGTCCTGTACAGACTACTGACTAGGTTATGACATCACTACAACGACACATAACTAGTCCTGTACAGACTACTGACTAGGTTATGACATCACTACAACGACACATAACTAGTCCTGTACAGACTACTGACTAGGTTATGACATCACTACAACGACACATAACTAGTCATGTACAGACTACTGACTAGGTTATGACATCACTACAACGACACATAACTAGTCCTGTACAGACTACTGACTAGGTTATGGCATCACTACAACGACACATAACTAGTCCTGTACATACTACTGACTAGGTTATGACGTCACTACAACGACACATAACTAGTCCTGTAACAGACTACTGACTAGGTTATGACGTCACTACAACGACACATAACTAGTCCTGTAACAGACTACTGACTAGGTCATAACGTCACTACAACGACACATAACTAGTCCTGTACAGACTACTGACTAGGTTATGACATCACTACAACGACACATAACTAGTCCTGTAGAGACTACTGACTACGTTATGACGTCACTACAACGACACATAACTAGTCCTGTAACAGACTACTGACTAGGTCATAACGTCACAACAACGACACATAACTAGTCCTGTACAGACTACTGACTAGGCTATGACATCACTACAATGACTCATAACTAGTCCTGTACAGACTACTGACTAGGTTATGACATCACTACAATGACACATAACTAGTCCTGAACAGACTAGGTTATGACATCACTACAACGACACATAACTAGTCCTGTAACAGACTACTGACTAGGTTATGACATCACTACAACAACACATAACTAGTCCTGTAACAGACTACTGACTAGGTTATGACATCACTACAACGACACATAACTAGTCCTGTACAGACTACTGACTAGGTTATGACATCACTACAACGACACATAACTAGTCCTGTAACAGACTACTGACTAGGTTATGACATCACTACAACGACACATAACTAGTCCTGTACAGACTACTGACTAGGTTATGACATCACTACAACGACACATAACTAGTCCTGTACAGACTACTACTACTGACTAGGTTATAACGTCACTACAACGACACATAACTAGTCCTGTACAGACTACTGACTAGGTCATAACATCACTACAATGACAAATAACTAGTCCAGTAACAGACTACTACTACTGACTAGGTTATGACATCACTACAATGACAAATAACTAGTCCTGTAACAGACTACTGACTAGGTTATGACGTCACTACAACGACACATAACTAGTCCTGTAACAGACTACTGACTAGGTTATGACGTCACTACAACGACACATAACTAGTCCTGTAACAGACTACTGACTAGGTTATGACATCACTACAACAACACATAACTAGTCCTGTAACAGACTACTGACTAGGTTATCACTACAAAGACACATAACTAGTCCTGTAACAGACTACTGACTAGGTTATGACATCACTACAACGACACATAACTAGTCCTGTACATACTACTGACTAGGTTATGACATCACTACAATGACACATAACTAGTCCTGAACAGACTAGGTTATGACATCACTACAACGACACATAACTAGTCCTGTAACAGACTACTGACTAGGTTATGACATCACTACAACGACACATAACTAGTCCTGTACAGACTACTGACTAGGTTATGACATCACTACAACGACACATAACTAGTCATGTAACAGACTACTGACTAGGTCATAACATCACTACAACGACACATAACTAGTCCTGTACAGACTACTGACTAGGTTATGACATCACTACAACGACACATAACTAGTCCTGTAACAGACTACTGACTAGGTTATGGCATCACTACAACGACACATAACTAGTCCTGTACATACTACTGACTAGGTTATGACATCACTACAACGACACATAACTAGTCCTGTACAGACTAGGTTATGACATCACTACAACGACACATAACTAGTCCTGTACAGACTACTGACTAGGTTATGACGTCACTACAACGACACATAACTAGTCCTGTAACAGACTACTGACTAGGTTATGACGTCACTACAACGACACATAACTAGTCCTGTAACAGACTACTGACTAGGTTATGACATCACTACAACGACACATAACTAGTCATGTAACAGACTACTGACTAGGTTATGACATCACTACAACGACACATAACTAGTCCTGTAACAGACTACTGACTAGGTTATGACATCACTACAACGACACATAACTAGTCCTGTAACAGACTACTGACTAGGTTATGACATCACTACAACGACACATAACTAGTCCTGTAACAGACTACTGACTAGGTTATGACATCACTACAACGACACATAACTAGTCCTGTAACAGACTACTGACTAGGTTATGACATCACTACAACAACACATAACTAGTCCTGTACAGACTACTGACTAGGTTATGACATCACTACAACGACACATAACTAGTCCTGTACTGACTAGGTTATGACGTCACTACAACGACACATAACTAGTCCTGTAACAGACTACTGACTAGGTTATGACATCACTACAACGACACATAACTAGTCCTGTACAGACTACTGACTAGGTTATGACATCACTACAACAACACATAACTAGTCCTGTAACAGACTACTGACTAGGTTATCACTACAAAGACACATAACTAGTCCTGTAACAGACTAGGTTATGACATCACTACAACGACACATAACTAGTCCTGTAACAGACTACTGACTAGGTCATGACATCACTACAAAGACACATAACTAGTCCTGTACAGACTACTGACTAGGTTATGACATCACTACAATGACTCATAACTAGTCCTGTACAGACTACTACTACTGACTAGGCTATGACATCACTACAACGACACATAACTAGTCCTGAACAGACTACTGACTAGGTTATGACATCACTACAATGACACATAACTAGTCCTGTAACAGACTACTGACTAGGTCATAACGTCACTACAACGACACATAACTAGTCCTGTAACAGACTACTAACTAGGTTATGACATCACTACAACAACACATAACTAGTCCTGTAGAGACTACTGACTAGGTCATGACATCACTACAACGACACATAACTAGTCCTGTACAGACTACTGACTAGGTCATAACGTCACTACAACGACACATAACTAGTCCTGTACAGACTACTGACTAGGTTATGACATCACTACAACGACACATAACTAGTCCTGTAACAGACTACTGACTAGGTTATGACGTCACTACAACGACACATAACTAGTCCTGTACAGACTACTGACTAGGTTATGACATCACTACAACGACACATAACTAGTCCTGTACAGACTACTGACTAGGTTATGACATCACTACAACAACACATAACTAGTCCTGTAACAGACTACTGACTAGGTTATGACATCACTACAACAACACATAACTAGTCCTGTAACAGACTACTGACTAGGTTATCACTACAAAGACACATAACTAGTCCTGTAACAGACTAGGTTATGACATCACTACAACGACACATAACTAGTCCTGTAACAGACTACTGACTAGGTCATGACATCACTACAAAGACACATAACTAGTCCTGTAACAGACTACTGACTAGGTTATCACTACAAAGACACATAACTAGTCCTGTAACAGACTACTGACTAGGTTATGACATCACTACAACAACACATAACTAGTCCTGTAACAGACTACTGACTAGGTTATCACTACAAAGACACATAACTAGTCCTGTAACAGACTACTGACTAGGTTATGACATCACTACAACGACACATAACTAGTCCTGTAACAGACTACTGACTAGGTCATGACATCACTACAAAGACACATAACTAGTCCTGTACAGACTAGGTTATGACATCACTACAACGACACATAACTAGTCCTGTACATACTACTGACTAGGTCATAACGTCACTACAACGACACATAACTAGTCCTGTAACAGACTACTGACTAGGTTATGACATCACTACAACGACACATAACTAGTCCTGTAACAGACTACTGACTAGGTTATGACATCACTACAACAACACATAACTAGTCCTGTAACAGACTACTGACTAGGTTATGACGTCACTACAACGACACATAACTAGTCCTGTACAGACTACTGACTAGGTTATGACATCACTACAACAACACATAACTAGTCCTGTACAGACTACTGACTAGGTTATGACGTCACTACAATGACACATAACTAGTCATGTACAGACTACTGACTAGGTTATGACATCACTACAACAACATATAACTAGTCCTGTACAGATTACTACTACTGACTAGGTTATGACATCACTTCAAATAGCTAGTCCTGTACAGACTACTACTACTGACTAGGTTATGACATCACTACAATGACAAATAACTAGTCCTGTAACAGACTACTACTACTACTGACTAGGTTATGACATCACTACAATGACACATAACTAGTCCAGTAACAGAGTACTACTACTACTACTACTGACTAGGTTATGACATCACTACAATGACACATAACTAGTCCAGTAACAGAGTACTACTACTACTACTACTACTGACTAGGTTATGACATCACTACAATGACACATAACTAGTCCAGTAACAGAGTACTACTACTGACTAGGTTATGACATCACTACAATGACAAATAACTAGTCCTGTAACAGACTACTACTACTACTACTGACTAGGTTATGACATCACTACAACAACACATAACTAGTCCAGTAACAGAGTACTACTACTGACTAGGTTATGACATCACTACAATGACACATAACTAGTCCTGTAACAGACTACTACTACTACTACTACTACTACTACTACTACTACTGACTAGGTTATGACATCACTACAATGACACATAACTAGTCCAGTAACAGAGTACTACTACTGACTAGGTTATGACATCACTACAATGACAAATAACTAGTCCTGTAACAGACTACTACTACTACTGACTAGGTTATGACATCACTACAATGACAAATAACTAGTCCTGTAACAGACTACTACTACTACTGACTAGGTTATGACATCACTACAATGACACATAACTAGTCCAGTAACAGAGTACTACTACTGACTAGGTTATGACATCACTACAATGACACATAACTAGTCCAGTAACAGAGTACTACTACTGACTAGGTTATGACATCACTACAATGACACATAACTAGTCCAGTAACAGAGTACTACTACTGACTTGGTTAAGGGCCCATTCCTTTCTAAACATTTTGATTCATGAGAATAATTTAACATCCATATAAATCTCTCCTCTATAAATTCCCATCCATTTCCTGGGTCGTGTTGGGTCTTCCTGTCCGTTGCTGTTTCCGCCCCAAAAACTGATAATCCACAGAAAACAAAACGGATAAAAAAGTTCAAAAAACCAGGGACTGGAAACGGTGTCCTAATCTAGATCAGTGTTTACCCTGCTCTGCCCAGCGGTCCAGAGGGAAGGAAACCAGAAATACTGACTGTGGCCCAAATGGAACCCTATTCCCTATAGAGAAGACGACTTATGAGCAGAGCCCTAAGGGCCCTTGTCAAGTGTAGTGCACTACATAGGGAGCCAGTTGGGAGGAACCCAGACATAGTGGAGAAACAAAAGCTACCCAGAGGACTCTTGTTGTTTATTTGGGGGACAATGAGACCTTTTACCCTTCTAGTTTCTACTGCCTCTCTCATAATGTCTACTGGGATAGTTCCAACAACAATACAGGTCTCAGCACTACTGCTCAGTCAAACTAATGGACTAACTGTGGAATGGGGAAGACACTACTGCTCAGTCAAACTAATGGACTAACTGTGGAATGGGGAAGACACTACTGCTCAGTCAAACTAATGGACTAACTGTGGAATGGGAAGACACTACTGCTCAGTCAAACTAATGGACTAACTGTGGAATGGGAAGACACTACTGCTCAGTCAAACTAATGGACTAACTGTGGAATGGGGACACTACTGCTCAGTCAAACTAATGGACTAACTGTGGAATGGGGACACTACTGCTCAGTCAAACTAATGGAATAACTGTGGAATGGGGAGACACTACTGCTCAGTCAAACTAATGGACTAACTGTGGAATGGGGACACTACTGCTCGGTCTAACTAATGGACTAACTGTGGAATGGGGAGACACTACTGCTCAGTCAAACTAATGGACTAACTGTGGAATGGGGACACTACTGCTCAGTCAAACTAATGGACTAACTGTGGAATGGGGACACTACTGCTCAGTCAAACTAATGGAATAACTGTGGAATGGGGAGACACTACTGCTCAGTCAAACTAATGGACTAACTGTGGAATGGGGACACTACTGCTCGGTCTAACTAATGGACTAACTGTGGAATGGGGAGACACTACTGCTCAGTCAAACTAATGGACTAACTGTGGAATAGGGACACTACTGCTCAGTCAAACTAATGGACTAACTGTGGAATGGGAAGACACTACTGCTCAGTCAAACTAATGGACTAACTGTGGAATGGGGACACTACTGCTCAGTCAAACTAATGGACTAACTGTGGAATGGGGAAGACACTACTGCTCAGTCAAACTAATGGACTAACTGTGGAATGGGAAGACACTACTGCTCAGTCAAACTAATGGACTAACTGTGGAATGGGGACACTACTGCTCAGTCTAACTAATGGACTAACTGTGGAATGGGGACTACTGCTCAGTCAAACTAATGGACTAACTGTGGAATGGGGAAGACACTACTGCTCAGTCAAACTAATGGACTAACTGTGGAATGGGGACTACTGCTCAGTCAAACTAATGGACTAACTGTGGAATGGGGACTACTGCTCAGTCAAACTAATGGACTAACTGTGGAATGGGGAAGACACTACTGCTCAGTCTAACTAATGGACTAACTGTGGAATGGGGACACTACTGCTCAGTCTAACTAATGGACTAACTGTGGAATGGGGACACTACTGCTCAGACAAACTAATGGACTAACTGTGGAATAGGGACACTACTGCTCAGTCAAACTAATGGACTAACTGTGGAATGGGAAGACACTACTGCTCAGTCAAACTAATGGACTAACTGTGGAATGGGGACACTACTGCTCAGTCAAACTAATGGACTAACTGTGGAATGGGGACACTACTGCTCAGTCTAACTAATGGACTAACTGTGGAATGGGAAGACACTACTGCTCAGTCAAACTAATGGACTAACTGTGGAATGGGGACTACTGCTCAGTCAAACTAATGGACTAACTGTGGAATGGGAAGACACTACTGCTCAGTCAAACTAATGGACTAACTGTGGAATGGGAAGACACTACTGCTCAGTCAAACTAATGGACTAACTGTGGAATGGGGACTACTGCTCAGTCAAACTAATGGACTAACTGTGGAATGGGAAGACACTACTGCTCAGTCAAACTAATGGACTAACTGTGGAATGGGGACTACTGCTCAGTCAAACTAATGGACTAACTGTGGAATGGGGAAGACACTACTGCTCAGTCAAACTAATAGACTAACTGTGGAATGGGGACACTACTGCTCAGTCTAACTAATGGACTAACTGTGGAATGGGGACACTACTGCTCAGACAAACTAATGGACTAACTGTGGAATAGGGACACTACTGCTCAGTCAAACTAATGGACTAACTGTGTAATGGGAAGACACTACTGCTCAGTCAAACTAATGGACTAACTGTGGAATGGGGAAGACACTACTGCTCAGTCTAACTAATGGACTAACTGTGGAATGGGGACACTACTGCTCAGTCTAACTAATGGACTAACTGTGGAATGGGGACACTACTGCTCAGACAAACTAATGGACTAACTGTGGAATAGGGACACTACTGCTCAGTCAAACTAATGGACTAACTGTGGAATGGGGACACTACTGCTCAGTCAAACTAATGGACTAACTGTGGAATGGGAAGACACTACTGCTCAGTCAAACTAATGGACTAACTGTGGAATAGGGACACTACTGCTCAGTCTAACTAATGGACTAACTGTGGAATGGGAAGACACTACTGCTCAGTCAAACTAATGGACTAACTGTGGAATGGGGACTACTGCTCAGTCAAACTAATGGACTAACTGTGGAATGGGGAAGACACTACTGCTCAGTCAAACTAATGGACTAACTGTGGAATGGGGACACTACTGCTCAGTCTAACTAATGGACTAACTGTGGAATGGGGACACTACTGCTCAGTCAAGCTAATGGACTAACTGTGGAATGGGAAGACACTACTGCTCAGTCAAACTAATGGACTAGGACCGGGAGACCCATGGGGCGGCGCACAATTGGCCCAGCGTCGTCCGGGTTAGGGAGGGCTTGGCCGGCAGGATATCCTTGTCTCATTGAGCACTAGCGACTCCTGTGGCGGGCCGGGCGCAGTGCACGCTGACCAGGTCCTCCGACACGTTGGTGCGGCTGGCTTCCGGGTTGGATGGACGCTGTGTCAAGAAGCAGTGCTGCTTGGTTGGGTTGTTTCTCGGAGGACGCATGGCGCACGCCTCTCCCGAGTCCGTACGGGAGTTGCAGAGATGAGACAAGACTGTAACTACTACCAATTGGATACCACGAAATTGGGTAGAAAAAAGGGGTACAAAATAAAATAATAAAACTAATGGTGTAACTGTGGAATGGGAAGGATATTGTTTCGATCCTCCTTCCAGGAAAAAACATTGGAACAGTCAGCTGTGGTCAAAGAAACATAAAGACCTGTTGATATTCTAGGTACTTTCCAGCTGCCTGGTTTTCCTTGAAGTGGTGTGACGGAATGTTGAGCAGCTAACACTTGGCCAGATGACCTCCCAGTCCTTGGCTTGGCAGAGAGGAGGAAGAAGGGAGAGAGGAGGAAGAAGGGAGAGAGGAGGAAGAAGGGAGAAAGGAGGAAGAAGGGAGAGCAGATGACCTCCCAGTCCTTGTCTTGGCAGAGAGGAGGAAGAGGGAGAGAGGAGGAAGAAGGGAGAGAGGAGGAAGAAGGGAGAGCAGATGACCTCCCAGTCCTTGTCTTGGCAGAGAGGAGGAAGAAGGGAGAGAGGAGGAAGAAGGGAGAGAGGAGGAAGAAGGGAGAGCAGATGACCTCCCAGTCCTTGTCTTGGCAGAGAGGAGGAAGAAGGGAGAGAGGAGGAAGAAGGGAGAGAGGAGGAAGAAGGGAGAGAGGAGGAAGAAGGGAGAGCAGATGACCTCCCAGTCCTTGTCTTGGCAGAGAGGAGGAAGAAGGGAGAGAGGAGGAAGAAGGGAGAGAGGAGGAAGAAGGGAGAGAGGAGGAAGAAGGGAGAGAGGAGGAAGAAGGGAGAGAGGAGGAAGAAGGGAGAGCAGATGACCTCCCAGTCCTTGTCTTGGCAGAGAGGAGGAAGAAGGGAGAGAGGAGGAAGAAGGGAGAGAGGAGGAAGAAGGGAGAGCAGATGACCTCCCAGTCCTTGTCTTGGCAGAGAGGAGGAAGAAGGGAGAGAGGAGGAAGAAGGGAGAGAGGAGGAAGAAGGGAGAGAGGAGGAAGAAGGGAGAGCAGATGACCTCCCAGTCCTTGTCTTGGCAGAGAGGAGGAAGAAGGGAGAGAGGAGGAAGAAGGGAGAGAGGAGGAAGAAGGGAGAGCAGATGACCTCCCAGTCCTTGTCTTGGCAGAGAGGAGGAAGAAGGGAGAGAGGAGGAAGAAGGGAGAGAGGAGCTGCCACTAAGACTGACAGAGCAGAGGGAATGTGAGCCCTGCCCAGACTTGTTAATTACCACCAGCTTCCCTCCTCCTCTCCAAGCCCCTCCTCTCCAAGCCCCTCCTCTCCAAGCCCCTCCTCTCCAAGCCCCTCCTCTCCAAGCCCCTCCTCTCCAAGCCCCTCCTCTCCAAGCCCCTCCTCTCCAAGCCCCTCCTCTCCAAGCCCCTCCAGATACAATTATGAGCTGGGCCTCTTATCAGCAAAATGACCCCGTCCTCCTCCTTCATATCCCTCTCCTCCTCCTTCTTGTAAAATTGCCCGTTCTAAAAACAGCTTTGTGTGGTGCCGAATGGGTAATCTAATATGTGGTTGGGAGGAAACTAAGCCTGTTTGTGTTTGGGTCACCTGACTGAATCATATCCTCTGTTCTGAGACCAGCCAGTCTGACTCACAGAGGAGAGGGCTACATGGTCAATGACAGCCTGAGTGTTTGTGGGCCGTGTCATGGTGAGAGAATGGTCCCTCTTCAGTTAGATCTAGGGTATTGATCAATCCCCCTTCTAATAACCATGATACTGTAGGAGCTAGACTAGAGAGATCATCTACCTGTAACACCACTGACCCAGTACGCTTTAGAGAGAACATCTACCACCACTGACCCAGTACGCTTTAGAGAGAACATCTACCACCACTGACCCAGTACGCTTTAGAGAGAACATCTACCTGTAACACCACTGACCCAGTACGCTTTAGAGAGAACATCTACCACCACTGACCCAGTACGCTTTAGAGAGAATATCTACCACCACTGACCCAGTACGCTTTAGAGAGAACATCTACCACCACTGACCCAGTACGCTTTAGAGAGAACATCTACCTGTAACAGCACTGACCCAGTACGCTTTAGAGAGAACATCTAACACCACTGACCCAGTACGCTTTAGAGAGAACATCTACCTGTAACACCACTGACCCAGTACGCTTTAGAGAGAACATCTACCTGTAACAGCACTGACCCAGTACGCTTTAGAGAGAACATCTACCACCACTGACCCAGTACGCTTTAGAGAGAACATCTACCTGTAACACCACTGACCCAGTACGCTTTAGAGAGAACATCTACCACCACTGACCCAGTACGCTTTAGAGAGAACATCTACCACCACTGACCCAGTACGCTTTAGAGAGAACATCTACCACCACTGACCCAGTACGCTTTAGAGAGAACATCTACCACCACTGACCCAGTACGCTTTAGAGAGAACATCTACCTGTAACACCACTGACCCAGTACGCTTTAGAGAGAACATCTACCTGTAACACCACTGACCCAGTACGCTTTAGAGAGAACATCTATCACCACTGACCCAGTACGCTTTAGAGAGAACATCTACCTGTAACACCACTGACCCAGTACCCTTTAGAGAGAACATCTACCACCACTGACCCAGTACGCTTTAGAGAGAACATCTAACACCACTGACCCAGTACGCTTTAGAGAGAACATCTACCACCACTGACCCAGTACGCTTTAGAGAGAACATCTACCACCACTGACCCAGTACGCTTTAGAGAGAACATCTAACACCACTGACCCAGTACGCTTTAGAGAGAACATCTACCACCACTGACCCAGTACGCTTTAGAGAGAACATCTACCACCACTGACCCAGTACGCTTTAGAGAGAACATCTACCTGTAACACCACTGACCCAGTACGCTTTAGAGAGAACATCTACCACCACTGACCCAGTACGCTTTAGAGAGAACATCTACCACCACTGACCCAGTACGCTTTAGAGAGAACATCTAACACCACTGACCCAGTACGCTTTAGAGAGAACATCTACCACCACTGACCCAGTACGCTTTAGAGAGAACATCTAACACCACTGACCCAGTACGCTTTAGAGAGAACATCTACCACCACTGACCCAGTACGCTTTAGAGAGAACATCTACCACCACTGACCCAGTACGCTTTAGAGAGAACATCTACCTGTAACACCACTGACCCAGTACGCTTTAGAGAGAACATCTACCACCACTGACCCAGTACGCTTTAGAGAGAACATCTACCACCACTGACCCAGTACGCTTTAGAGAGAACATCTACCACCACTGACCCAGTACGCTTTAGAGAGAACATCTACCACCACTGACCCAGTACGCTTTAGAGAGAACATCTACCACCACTGACCCAGTACGCTTTAGAGAGAACATCTAACACCACTGACCCAGTACGCTTTAGAGAGAACATCTACCTGTAACACCACTGACCCAGTACGCTTTAGAGAGAACATCTACCTGTAACACCACTGACCCAGTACGCTTTAGAGAGAACATCTACCACCACTGACCCAGTACGCTTTAGAGAGAACATCTACCACCACTGACCCAGTACGCTTTAGAGAGAACATCTACCACCACTGACCCAGTACGCTTTAGAGAGAACATCTAACACCACTGACCCAGTACGCTTTAGAGAGATCATCTACCTGTAACACCACTGACCCAGTACGCTTTAGAGAGAACATCTAACACCACTGACCCAGTACGCTTTAGAGAGAACATCTACCTCTAACACCACTGACCCAGTACGCTTTAGAGAGAACATCTACCTGTAACACCACTGACCCAGTACGCTTTAGAGAGAACATCTACCACCACTGACCCAGTACGCTTTAGAGAGAACATCTACCTGTAACACCACTGACCCAGTACGCTTTAGAGGGAACATCTACCACCACTGACCCAGTACGCTTTAGAGAGATCATCTACCTGTAACACCACTGACCCAGTACGCTTTAGAGAGAACATCTACCACCACTGACCCAGTACGCTTTAGAGAGAACATCTACCTGTAACAGCACTGACCCAGTACGCTTTAGAGGGAACATCTACCTGTAACACCACTGACCCAGTACGCTTTAGAGAGAACATCTACCTGTAGCACCACTGACCCAGTACGCTTTAGAGAGAACATCTAACACCACTGACCCAGTACGCTTTAGAGAGAACATCTACCACCACTGACCCAGTACGCTTTAGAGAGAACATCTACCTGTAACAGCACTGACCCAGTACGCTTTAGAGAGAACATCTAACACCACTGACCCAGTACGCTTTAGAGAGAACATCTACCTGTAACACCACTGACCCAGTACGCTTTAGAGAGAACATCTACCTGTAACAGCACTGACCCAGTACGCTTTAGAGAGAACATCTACCACCACTGACCCAGTACGCTTTAGAGAGAACATCTAACACCACTGACCCAGTACGCTTTAGAGAGAACATCTACCACCACTGACCCAGTACGCTTTAGAGAGAACATCTAACACCACTGACCCAGTACGCTTTAGAGAGAACATCTACCACCACTGACCCAGTACGCTTTAGAGAGAACATCTACCACCACTGACCCAGTACGCTTTAGAGAGAACATCTACCACCACTGACCCAGTACGCTTTAGAGAGAACATCTACCACCACTGACCCAGTACGCTTTAGAGAGAACATCTACCTGTAGCACCACTGACCCAGTACGCTTTAGAGAGAACATCTACCACCACTGACCCAGTACGCTTTAGAGAGAACATCTACCTGTAACACCACTGACCCAGTACGCTTTAGAGAGATCATCTACCTGTAACACCACTGACCCAGTACGCTTTAGAGAGAACATCTACCACCACTGACCCAGTACGCTTTAGAGAGAACATCTACCACCACTGACCCAGTACGCTTTAGAGAGATCATCTACCTGTAACACCACTGACCCAGTACGCTTTAGAGAGAACATCTACCTGTAACACCACTGACCCAGTACGCTTTAGAGAGAACATCTACCACCACTGACCCAGTACGCTTTAGAGAGAACATCTACCACCACTGACCCAGTACGCTTTAGAGAGAACATCAACCTGTAACACCACTGACCCAGTACGCTTTAGAGAGAACATCAACCTGTAACACCACTGACCCAGTACGCTTTAGAGAGAACATCAACCTGTAACACCACTGACCCAGTACGCTTTAGAGAGAACATCTACCACCACTGACCCAGTACGCTTTAGAGAGAACATCTACCACCACTGACCCAGTACGCTTTAGAGAGAACATCTACCACCACTGACCCAGTACGCTTTAGAGAGAACATCTACCTCTAACACCACTGACCCAGTACGCTTTAGAGAGAACATCTACCACCAGTGACCCAGTACGCTTTAGAGAGAACATCTACCACCACTGACCCAGTACGCTTTAGAGAGAACATCTACCTGTAACACCACTGACCCAGTACGCTTTAGAGAGAACATCTACCACCACTGACCCAGTACGCTTTAGAGAGAACATCTACCTGTAACACCACTGACCCAGTACGCTTTAGAGAGAACATCTACCACCACTGACCCAGTACGCTTTAGAGAGAACATCTACCACCACTGACCCAGTACGCTTTAGAGAGAACATCTACCACCACTGACCCAGTACGCTTTAGAGAGAACATCTACCACCACTGACCCAGTACGCTTTAGAGAGAACATCTACCACCACTGACCCAGTACGCTTTAGAGAGAACATCTACCACCACTGACCCAGTACGCTTTAGAGAGAACATCTAACACCACTGACCCAGTACGCTTTAGAGAGAACATCTACCTGTAACACCACTGACCCAGTACGCTTTAGAGAAAACATCTACCACCACTGACCCAGTACGCTTTAGAGAGAACATCTACCTGTAACAGCACTGACCCAGTACGCTTTAGAGAGAACATCAACCTCTACCACCACTGACCCAGTACGCTTTAGAGAGAACATCTACCTGTAACACCACTGACCCAGTACGCTTTAGAGAGAACATCTACCACCACTGACCCAGTACGCTTTAGAGAGAACATCTAACACCACTGACCCAGTAGGCTTTAGAGAGAACATCTACCTGTAACACCACTGACCCAGTACGCTTTAGAGAGAACATCTACCTGTAACACCACTGACCCAGTACGCTTTAGAGAGAACATCTACCTCTAACACCACTGACCCAGTACGCTTTAGAGAGAACATCTACCACCACTGACCCAGTATGCTTTAGAGAGAACATCTAACACCACTGACCCAGTACGCTTTAGAGAGAACATCTACCACCACTGACCCAGTACGCTTTAGAGAGAACATCTACCACCACTGACCCAGTACGCTTTAGAGAGAACATCTACCTGTAACAGCACTGACCCAGTACGCTTTAGAGAGAACATCTACCACCACTGACCCAGTACGCTTTAGAGAGAACATCTACCTGTAACACCACTGACCCAGTACGCTTTAGAGAGAACATCTAACACCACTGACCCAGTACGCTTTAGAGAGAACATCTACCACCACTGACCCAGTACGCTTTAGAGAGAACATCTACCACCACTGACCCAGTACGCTTTAGAGAGAACATCTACCACCACTGACCCAGTACGCTTTAGAGAGAACATCTACCACCACTGACCCAGTACGCTTTAGAGAGAACATCTACCACCACTGACCCAGTACGCTTTAGAGAGAACATCTACCACCACTGACCCAGTACGCTTTAGAGAGAACATCTATCACCACTGACCCAGTACGCTTTAGAGAGAACATCTACCACCACTGACCCAGTACGCTTTAGAGAGACCATCTAACACCACTGACCCAGTACGCTTTAGAGAGAACATCTACCTGTAACACCACTGACCCAGTACGCTTTAGAGAGAACATCTACCACCACTGACCCAGTACGCTTTAGAGAGAACATCTACCACCACTGACCCAGTACGCTTTAGAGAGAACATCTACCTGTAACAGCACTGACCCAGTACGCTTTAGAGAGAACATCTACCACCACTGACCCAGTACGCTTTAGAGAGACCATCTACCTGTAACACCACTGACCCAGTACGCTTTAGAGAGAACATCTACCACCACTGACCCAGTACGCTTTAGAGAGAACATCTAACACCACTGACCCAGTAGGCTTTAGAGAGAACATCTACCTGTAACACCACTGACCCAGTACGCTTTAGAGAGAACATCTACCACCACTGACCCAGTACGCTTTAGAGAGAACATCTACCACCACTGACCCAGTACGCTTTAGAGAGAACATCTACCACCACTGACCCAGTACGCTTTAGAGAGAACATCTACCTGTAACACCACTGACCCAGTACGCTTTAGAGAGAACATCTACCTGTAACACCACTGACCCAGTACGCTTTAGAGAGAACATCTAACACCACTGACCCAGTACGCTTTAGAGAGAACATCAACCTGTAACACCACTGACCCAGTACGCTTTAGAGAGAACATCTACCACCACTGACCCAGTACGCTTTAGAGAGAACATCTACCTGTAACACCACTGACCCAGTACGCTTTAGAGAGAACATCTACCACCACTGACCCAGTACGCTTTAGAGAGAACATCTACCACCACTGACCCAGTACGCTTTAGAGAGAACATCTACCTGTAACACCACTGACCCAGTACGCTTTAGAGAGAACATCTAACACCACTGACCCAGTACGCTTTAGAGAGAACATCTACCACCACTGACCCAGTACGCTTTAGAGAGAACATCTACCACCACTGACCCAGTACGCTTTAGAGAGAACATCTACCACCACTGACCCAGTACGCTTTAGAGAGAACATCTACCACCACTGACCCAGTACACTTTAGAGAGAACATCTACCTGTAACAGCACTGACCCAGTACGCTTTAGAGAGAACATCTACCACCACTGACCCAGTACGCTTTAGAGAGAACATCTACCACCACTGACCCAGTACGCTTTAGAGAGAACATCTACCACCACTGACCCAGTACGCATTAGAGAGAACATCTAACACCACTGACCCAGTAGGCTTTAGAGAGAACATCTACCTGTAACACCACTGACCCAGTACGCTTTAGAGAGAACATCTACCACCACTGACCCAGTACGCTTTAGAGACAACATCTACCACCACTGACCCAGTACGCTTTAGAGAGAACATCTACCACCACTGACCCAGTACGCTTTAGAGAGAACATCTACCTGTAACACCACTGACCCAGTACGCTTTAGAGAGAACATCTACCTGTAACACCACTGACCCAGTACGCTTTAGAGAGAACATCTAACACCACTGACCCAGGACGCTTTAGAGAGAACATCAACCTGTAACACCACTGACCCAGTACGCTTTAGAGAGAACATCTACCACCACTGACCCAGTACGCTTTAGAGAGAACATCTACCTGTAACACCACTGACCCAGTACGCTTTAGAGAGAACATCTACCACCACTGACCCAGTACGCTTTAGAGAGAACATCTACCACCACTGACCCAGTACGCTTTAGAGAGAACATCTACCTGTAACACCACTGACCCAGTACGCTTTAGAGAGAACATCTAACACCACTGACCCAGTACGCTTTAGAGAGAACATCTACCACCACTGACCCAGTACGCTTTAGAGAGAACATCTACCACCACTGACCCAGTACGCTTTAGAGAGAACATCTACCACCACTGACCCAGTACGCTTTAGAGAGAACATCTACCACCACTGACCCAGTACACTTTAGAGAGAACATCTACCTGTAACAGCACTGACCCAGTACGCTTTAGAGAGAACATCTACCACCACTGACCCAGTACGCTTTAGAGAGAACATCTACCACCACTGACCCAGTACGCTTTAGAGAGAACATCTACCACCACTGACCCAGTACGCTTTAGAGAGAACATCTACCTGTAACACCACTGACCCAGTACGCTTTAGAGAGAACATCTACCTGTAACACCACTGACCCAGTACGCTTTAGAGAGAACATCTACCACCACTGACCCAGTACGCTTTAGAGAGAACATCTACCACCACTGACCCAGTACGCTTTAGAGAGAACGTCTACCTGTAACACCACTGACCCAGTACGCTTTAGAGAGAACACCACTGACCCAGTACGCTTTAGAGAGAACATCTACCTGTAACACCACTGACCCAGTACGCTTTAGAGAGAACATCTACCTGTAACACCACTGACCCAGTACGCTTTAGAGAGAACATCTACCACCACTGACCCAGTACGCTTTAGAGAGAACATCTAACACCACTGACCCAGTACGCTTTAGAGAGAACATCTACCTGTAACACCACTGACCCAGTACGCTTTAGAGAGAACATCTACCACCACTGACCCAGTACGCTTTAGAGAGAACATCTAACACCACTGACCCAGTACGCTTTAGAGAGAACATCTACCACCACTGACCCAGTACGCTTTAGAGAGAACATTTACCTGTAACACCACTGACCCAGTACGCTTTAGAGAGAACATCTACCACCACTGACCCAGTACGCTTTAGAGAGAACATCTACCACCACTGACCCAGTACGCTTTAGAGAGAACATCTACCTGTACCACCACTGACCCAGTACGCTTTAGAGAGAACATCTACCACCACTGACCCAGTACGCTTTAGAGAGAACATCTACCACCACTGACCCAGTACGCTTTAGAGAGAACATCTACCTGTAACACCACTGACCCAGTACGCTTTAGAGAGAACATCTACCACCACTGACCCAGTACGCTTTAGAGAGAACATCTAACACCACTGACCCAGTACGCTTTAGAGAGAACATCTACCTCTAACACCACTGACCCAGTACGCTTTAGAGAGAACATCTACCTGTAACACCACTGACCCAGTACGCTTTAGAGAGAACATCTACCTGTAACACCACTGACCCAGTACGCTTTAGAGAGAACATCTACCACCACTGACCCAGTACGCTTTAGAGAGAACATCTAACACCACTGACCCAGTACGCTTTAGAGAGAACATCTACCACCACTGACCCAGTACGCTTTAGAGAGAACATCTAACACCACTGACCCAGTACGCTTTAGAGAGAACATCTACCACCACTGACCCAGTACGCTTTAGAGAGAACATCTACCTGTAACACCACTGACCCAGTACGCTTTAGAGAGAACATCTACCACCACTGACCCAGTACGCTTTAGAGAGAACATCTAACACCACTGACCCAGTACGCTTTAGAGAGAACATCTACCACCACTGACCCAGTACGCTTTAGAGAGAACATCTACCTGTAACACCACTGACCCAGTACGCTTTAGAGAGAACGTCTAACACCACTGACCCAGTACGCTTTAGAGAGAACATCTACCACCACTGACCCAGTACGCTTTAGAGAGAACATCTACCACCACTGACCCAGTACGCTTTAGAGAGAACATCTACCACCACTGACCCAGTACGCTTTAGAGAGAACATCTACCTGTAACACCACTGACCCAGCACGCTTTAGAGAGAACATCTACCACCACTGACCCAGTACGCTTTAGAGAGAACATCTACCACCACTGACCCAGTACGCTTTAGAGAGAACATCTACCTGTAACACCACTGACCCAGTACGCTTTAGAGAGAACATCTAACACCACTGACCCAGTACGCCTTAGAGAGAACATCTACCTGTAACACCACTGACCCAGTACGCTTTAGAGAGAACATCTACCACCACTGACCCAGTACGCTTTAGAGAGAACATCTAACACCACTGACCCAGTACGCTTTAGAGAGAACATCTACCACCACTGACCCAGTACGCTTTAGAGAGAACATCTAACACCACTGACCCAGTACGCTTTAGAGAGAACATCTACCTGTAACACCACTGACCCAGTACGCTTTAGAGAGAACATCTACCACCACTGACCCAGTACGCTTTAGAGAGAACATCAACCTGTAACACCACTGACCCAGTACGCTTTAGAGAGAACATCTATCACCACTGACCCAGTACGCTTTAGAGAGAACATCTACCTGTAACACCACTGACCCAGTACGCTTTAGAGAGAACATCTACCACCACTGACCCAGTACGCTTTAGAGAGAACATCTACCTGTAACACCACTGACCCAGTACGCTTTAGAGAGACCATCTAACACCACTGACCCAGTACGCTTTAGAGAGAACATCTACCTGTAACACCACTGACCCAGTACGCTTTAGAGAGAACATCTACCACCACTGACCCAGTACGCTTTAGAGAGAACATCTACCACCACTGACCCAGTACGCTTTAGAGACAACATCTACCTGTAACACCACTGACCCAGTACGCTTTAGAGAGAACATCTACCTGTAACACCACTGACCCAGTACGCTTTAGAGAGAACATCTACCACCACTGACCCAGTACGCTTTAGAGAGAACATCTACCTGTAACACCACTGACCCAGTACGCTTTAGAGAGAACATCTACCTGTAACACCACTGACCCAGTACGCTTTAGAGAGAACACCACTGACCCAGTACGCTTTAGAGAGAACATCTACCTGTAACACCACTGACCCAGTACGCTTTAGAGAGAACATCTAACAGCACTGACCCAGTACGCTTTAGAGAGACCATCTAACACCACTGACCCAGTACGCTTTAGAGAGAACATCTACCTGTAACACCACTGACCCAGTACGCTTTAGAGAGAACATCTACCACCACTGACCCAGTACGCTTTAGAGAGAACATCTACCACCACTGACCCAGTACGCTTTAGAGAGAACATCTACCTGTAACACCACTGACCCAGTACGCTTTAGAGAGAACATCTACCTGTAACACCACTGACCCAGTACGCTTTAGAGAGAACATCTACCACCACTGACCCAGTACGCTTTAGAGAGAACATCTATCACCACTGACCCAGTACGCTTTAGAGAGAACATCTACCTGTAACACCACTGACCCAGTACGCTTTAGAGAGAACATCTACCACCACTGACCCAGTACGCTTTAGAGAGAACATCTACCACCACTGACCCAGTACGCTTTAGAGAGAACATCTACCACCACTGACCCAGTACGCTTTAGAGAGAACATCTACCACCACTGACCCAGTACGCTTTAGAGAGAACATCTACCACCACTGACCCAGTACGCTTTAGAGAGAACATCTACCATCACTGACCCAGTACGCTTTAGAGAGAACATCTACCACCACTGACCCAGTACGCTTTAGAGAGAACATCTACCTGTAACACCACTGACCCAGTACGCTTTAGAGAGAACATCTACCACCACTGACCCAGTACGCTTTAGAGAGAACATCTACCACCACTGACCCAGTACGCTTTAGAGAGAACATCTACCTGTAACACCACTGACCCAGTACGCTTTAGAGAGAACATCTACCTGTAACACCACTGACCCAGTACGCTTTAGAGAGAACATCTAACACCACTGACCCAGTACACTTTAGAGAGAACATCTACCACCACTGACCCAGTACGCTTTAGAGAGAACATCTACCTGTAACACCACTGACCCAGTACGCTTTAGAGAGAACATCTACCACCACTGACCCAGTACGCTTTAGAGAGAACATCTACCACCACTGACCCAGTACGCTTTAGAGAGAACATCTACCACCACTGACCCAGTACGCTTTAGAGAGAACATCTACCTGTAACACCACTGACCCAGTACGCTTTAGAGAGAACATCTACCACCACTGACCCAGTACGCTTTAGAGAGAACATCTACCTGTAACACCACTGACCCAGTACGCTTTAGAGAGAACATCTACCACCACTGACCCAGTACGCTTTAGAGAGAACATCTACCACCACTGACCCAGTACGCTTTAGAGAGAACATCTACCTGTAACACCACTGACCCAGTACGCTTTAGAGAGAACATCTACCACCACTGACCCAGTACGCTTTAGAGAGAACATCTACCACCACTGACCCAGTACGCTTTAGAGAGAACATCTACCACCACTGACCCAGTACGCTTTAGAGAGAACATCTACCTGTAACACCACTGACCCAGTACGCTTTAGAGAGAACATCTACCACCACTGACCCAGTACGCTTTAGAGAGAACATCTAACACCACTGACCCAGTACGCTTTAGAGAGAACATCTACCACCACTGACCCAGTACGCTTTAGAGAGAACATCTACCTGTAACACCACTGACCCAGTACGCTTTAGAGAGAACATCTAACACCACTGACCCAGTACGCTTTAGAGAGAACATCTAACACCACTGACCCAGTACGCTTTAGAGAGAACACCACTGACCCAGCACGCTTTAGAGAGAACACCACTGACCCAGTACGCTTTAGAGAGAACATCTACCACCACTGACCCAGTACGCTTTAGAGAGAACATCTACCTGTAACACCACTGACCCAGTACGCTTTAGAGAGAACATCTACCACCACTGACCCAGTACGCTTTAGAGAGAACATCTACCACCACTGACCCAGTACGCTTTAGAGAGAACATCTAGCACCACTGACCCAGTACGCTTTAGAGAGAACATCTAGCACCACTGACCCAGTACGCTTTAGAGAGAACATCTATCACCACTGACCCAGTACGCTTTAGAGAGAACATCTACCTGTAACACCACTGACCCAGTACGCTTTAGAGAGAACATCTACCACCACTGACCCAGTACGCTTTAGAGAGAACATCTACCACCACTGACCCAGTACGCTTTAGAGAGAACATCTACCACCACTGACCCAGTACGCTTTAGAGAGAACATCTACCTGTAACACCACTGACCCAGTACGCTTTAGAGAGAACATCTACCACCACTGACCCAGTACGCTTTAGAGAGAACATCTACCACCACTGACCCAGTACGCTTTAGAGAGAACATCTACCTGTAACACCACTGACCCAGTACGCTTTAGAGAGAACATCTAACACCACTGACCCAGTACGCTTTAGAGAGAACATCTACCACCACTGACCCAGTACGCTTTAGAGAGAACATCTACCACCACTGACCCAGTACGCTTTAGAGAGAACATCTACCACCACTGACCCAGTACGCTTTAGAGAGAACATCTACCAGTAACACCACTGACCCAGTACGCTTTAGAGAGAACATCTACCTGTAACACCCCTGACCCAGTACGCTTTAGAGAGAACATCTACCTGTAACACCACTGACCCAGTACGCTTTAGAGAGAACATCTACCTGTAACACCACTGACCCAGTACGCTTTAGAGAGAACATCTACCTGTAACACCACTGACCCAGTACGCTTTAGAGAGAACATCTAACACCACTGACCCAGTACGCTTTAGAGAGAACATCTACCACCACTGACCCAGTACGCTTTAGAGAGAACATCTAACACCACTGACCCAGTACGCTTGAGAGAACATCTACCACCACTGACCCAGTACGCTTTAGAGAGAACATCTACCACCACTGACCCAGTACGCTTTAGAGAGAACATCTAACACCACTGACCCAGTACGCTTGAGAGAACATCTAACACCACTGACCCAGTACGCTTTAGAGAGAGAACATCTACCTGTAACACCACTGACCCAGTACGCTTTAGAGAGAACATCTACCTGTAACACCACTGACCCAGTACGCTTTAGAGAGAACATCTAACACCACTGACCCAGTACGCTTTAGAGAGAACATCTACCACCACTGACCCAGTACGCTTTAGAGAGAACATCTACCTGTAACACCACTGACCCAGTACGCTTTAGAGAGAACATCTACCTGTAACACCACTGACCCAGTACGCTTTAGAGAGAACATCTACCACCACTGACCCAGTACGCTTTAGAGAGAACATCTACCACCACTGACCCAGTACGCTTTAGAGAGAACATCTACCTGTAACAGCACTGACCCAGTACGCTTTAGAGAGAACATCTACCTATAACACCACTGACCCAGTAGGCTTTAGAGAGAACATCTACCTGTAACACCACTGACCCAGTACGCTTTAGAGAGAACATCTACCACCACTGACCCAGTACGCTTTAGAGAGAACATCTACCACCACTGACCCAGTACGCTTTAGAGAGAACATCTACCTATAACACCACTGACCCAGTACGCTTTAGAGAGAACATCTACCACCACTGACCCAGTACGCTTTAGAGAGAACATCTAACACCACTGACCCAGTATCGCTTTAGAGAGAACATCTACCACCACTGACCCAGTACGCTTTAGAGAGAACATCTACCACCACTGACCCAGTACGCTTTAGAGAGAACATCTACCTGTAACACCACTGACCCAGTACGCTTTAGAGAGAACATCTAACACCACTGACCCAGTACGCTTTAGAGAGAACATCTACCTGTAACACCACTGACCCAGTACGCTTTAGAGAGAACATCTACCTGTAACACCACTGACCCAGTACGCTTTAGAGAGAACATCTACCACCACTGACCCAGTACGCTTTAGAGAGAACATCTACCACCACTGACCCAGTACGCTTTAGAGAGAACATCTACCTGTAACACCACTGACCCAGTACGCTTTAGAGAGAACATCTACCACCACTGACCCAGTACGCTTTAGAGAGAACATCTACCACCACTGACCCAGTACGCTTTAGAGAGAACATCTACCTGTAACACCACTGACCCAGTACGCTTTAGAGTGAACATCTACCACCACTGACCCAGTACGCTTTAGAGAGAACATCTACCACCACTGACCCAGTACGCTTTAGAGAGAACATCTACCTGTAACACCACTGACCCAGTACGCTTTAGAGAGAACATCTAACACCACTGACCCAGTACGCTTTAGAGAGAACATCTACCACCACTGACCCAGTACGCTTTAGAGAGAACATCTACCTGTAACACCACTGACCCAGTACGCTTTAGAGAGAACATCTACCTGTAACACCACTGACCCAGTACGCTTTAGAGAGAACATCTACCACCACTGACCCAGTACGCTTTAGAGAGAACATCTACCACCACTGACCCAGTACGCTTTAGAGAGAACATCTACCTGTAACAGCACTGACCCAGTACGCTTTAGAGAGAACATCTACCTATAACACCACTGACCCAGTAGGCTTTAGAGAGAACATCTACCTGTAACACCACTGACCCAGTACGCTTTAGAGAGAACATCTACCACCACTGACCCAGTACGCTTTAGAGAGAACATCTACCACCACTGACCCAGTACGCTTTAGAGAGAACATCTACCTATAACACCACTGACCCAGTACGCTTTAGAGAGAACATCTACCACCACTGACCCAGTACGCTTTAGAGAGAACATCTAACACCACTGACCCAGTATCGCTTTAGAGAGAACATCTACCACCACTGACCCAGTACGCTTTAGAGAGAACATCTACCACCACTGACCCAGTACGCTTTAGAGAGAACATCTACCTGTAACACCACTGACCCAGTACGCTTTAGAGAGAACATCTAACACCACTGACCCAGTACGCTTTAGAGAGAACATCTACCTGTAACACCACTGACCCAGTACGCTTTAGAGAGAACATCTACCTGTAACACCACTGACCCAGTACGCTTTAGAGAGAACATCTACCACCACTGACCCAGTACGCTTTAGAGAGAACATCTACCACCACTGACCCAGTACGCTTTAGAGAGAACATCTACCTGTAACACCACTGACCCAGTACGCTTTAGAGAGAACATCTACCACCACTGACCCAGTACGCTTTAGAGAGAACATCTACCACCACTGACCCAGTACGCTTTAGAGAGAACATCTACCTGTAACACCACTGACCCAGTACGCTTTAGAGTGAACATCTACCACCACTGACCCAGTACGCTTTAGAGAGAACATCTACCACCACTGACCCAGTACGCTTTAGAGAGAACATCTACCTGTAACACCACTGACCCAGTACGCTTTAGAGAGATCATCTACCTGTAACACCACTGACCCAGTACGCTTTAGAGAGAACATCTACCACCACTGACCCAGTACGCTTTAGAGAGAACATCTACCTGTAACACCACTGACCCAGTACGCTTTAGAGAGAACATCTACCTGTAACACCACTGACCCAGTACGCTTTAGAGAGAACATCTACCACCACTGACCCAGTACGCTTTAGAGAGAACATCTACCACCACTGACCCAGTACGCTTTAGAGAGAACATCTACCTGTAACACCACTGACCCAGTACGCTTTAGAGAGAACATCTACCTGTAACACCACTGACCCAGTACGCTTTAGAGAGAACATCTACCACCACTGACCCAGTACGCTTTAGAGAGAACATCTATCACCACTGACCCAGTACGCTTTAGAGAGAACATCTACCACCACTGACCCAGTACGCTTTAGAGAGAACATCTACCACCACTGACCCAGTACGCTTTAGAGAGAACATCTACCACCACTGACCCAGTACGCTTTAGAGAGAACATCTACCATCACTGACCCAGTACGCTTTAGAGAGAACATCTACCACCACTGACCCAGTACGCTTTAGAGAGAACATCTACCTGTAACACCACTGACCCAGTACGCTTTAGAGAGAACATCTACCACCACTGACCCAGTACGCTTTAGAGAGAACATCTACCACCACTGACCCAGTACGCTTTAGAGAGAACATCTACCTGTAACACCACTGACCCAGTACGCTTTAGAGAGAACATCTACCTGTAACACCACTGACCCAGTACGCTTTAGAGAGAACATCTAACACCACTGACCCAGTACGCTTTAGAGAGAACATCTACCACCACTGACCCAGTACGCTTTAGAGAGAACATCTACCTGTAACACCACTGACCCAGTACGCTTTAGAGAGAACATCTACCACCACTGACCCAGTACGCTTTAGAGAGAACATCTACCTGTAACACCACTGACCCAGTACGCTTTAGAGAGAACATCTACCACCACTGACCCAGTACGCTTTAGAGAGAACATCTACCTGTAACACCACTGACCCAGTACGCTTTAGAGAGAACATCTACCACCACTGACCCAGTACGCTTTAGAGAGAACATCTAACACCACTGACCCAGTACGCTTTAGAGAGAACATCTACCACCACTGACCCAGTACGCTTTAGAGAGAACATCTACCTGTAACACCACTGACCCAGTACGCTTTAGAGAGAACATCTAACACCACTGACCCAGTACGCTTTAGAGAGAACATCTAACACCACTGACCCAGTACGCTTTAGAGAGAACATCTACCTGTAACACCACTGACCCAGTACGCTTTAGAGAGAACATCTACCTGTAACAGCACTGACCCAGTACGCTTTAGAGAGACCATCTACCTGTAACACCACTGACCCAGTACGCTTTAGAGAGAACATCTACCACCACTGACCCAGTACGCTTTAGAGAGAACATCTACCTGTAACACCACTGACCCAGTACGCTTTAGAGAGAACATCTACCACCACTGACCCAGTACGCTTTAGAGAGAACATCTACCACCACTGACCCAGTACGCTTTAGAGAGAACATCTACCTGTACCACCACTGACCCAGTACGCTTTAGAGAGAACGTCTACCTGTAACACCACTGACCCAGTACGCTTTAGAGAGAACATCTACCACCACTGACCCAGTACGCTTTAGAGAGAACATCTACCACCACTGACCCAGTACGCTTTAGAGAGAACATCTACCTGTAACAGCACTGACCCAGTACGCTTTAGAGAGAACATCTACCACCACTGACCCAGTACGCTTTAGAGAGAACATCTACCACCACTGACCCAGTACGCTTTAGAGAGAACATCTACCTGTAACACCACTGACCCAGTACGCTTTAGAGAGAACATCTACCACCACTGACCCAGTACGCTTTAGAGGGAACTTCTACCTGTAACACCACTGACCCAGTACGCTTTAGAGAGAACATCTACCAGTAACACCACTGACCCAGTACGCTTTAGAGAGAACATCTACCTGTACCACCACTGACCCAGTACGCTTTAGAGAGAACATCTACCACCACTGACCCAGTACGCTTTAGAGAGAACATCTACCACCACTGACCCAGTACGCTTTAGAGAGAACATCTACCACCACTGACCCAGTACGCTTTAGAGAGAACATCTACCTGTAACAGCACTGACCCAGTACGCTTTAGAGAGAACATCTACCACCACTGACCCAGTACGCTTTAGAGAGAACATCTACCACCACTGACCCAGTACGCTTTAGAGAGAACATCTACCTGTAACACCACTGACCCAGTACGCTTTAGAGAGAACATCTACCACCACTGACCCAGTACGCTTTAGAGGGAACATCTACCTGTAACACCACTGACCCAGTACGCTTTAGAGAGAACATCTACCTCTAACACCACTGACCCAGTACGCTTTAGAGAGAACATCTACCACCACTGACCCAGTACGCTTTAGAGAGAACATCTACCACCACTGACCCAGTACGCTTTAGAGAGAACATCTACCACCACTGACCCAGTACGCTTTAGAGAGAACATCTACCTGTAACACCACTGACCCAGTACGCTTTAGAGAGAACATCTACCTGTAACACCACTGACCCAGTACGCTTTAGAGAGAACGTCTACCTGTAACACCACTGACCCAGTACGCTTTAGAGAGAACATCTACCACCACTGACCCAGTACGCTTTAGAGAGAACATCTAACACCACTGACCCAGTACGCTTTAGAGAGAACATCTACCTGTAACACCACTGACCCAGTACGCTTTAGAGAGAACATCTACCTGTAACACCACTGACCCAGTACGCTTTAGAGAGAACATCTACCACCACTGACCCAGTACGCTTTAGAGAGAACATCTAACACCACTGACCCAGTACGCTTTAGAGAGAACATCTAACACCACTGACCCAGTACGCTTTAGAGAGAACATCAACCTGTAACACCACTGACCCAGTACGCTTTAGAGAGAACATCTACCACCACTGACCCAGTACGCTTTAGAGAGAACATCTACCACCACTGACCCAGTACGCTTTAGAGAGAACATCTACCACCACTGACCCAGTACGCTTTAGAGAGAACATCTACCACCACTGACCCAGTACGCTTTAGAGAGAACATCTACCACCACTGACCCAGTACGCTTTAGAGAGAACATCTACCACCACTGACCCAGTACGCTTTAGAGAGAACATCTACCTGTAACACCACTGACCCAGTACGCTTTAGAGAGAACATCTACCACCACTGACCCAGTACGCTTTAGAGAGAACATCTACCTGTAACACCACTGACCCAGTACGCTTTAGAGAGAACATCTACCACCACTGACCCAGTACGCTTTAGAGAGAACGTCTACCTGTAACACCACTGACCCAGTACGCTTTAGAGAGAACATCTACCACCACTGACCCAGTACGCTTTAGAGAGAACATCTACCTCTAACACCACTGACCCAGTACGCTTTAGAGAGAACATCTAACACCACTGACCCAGTACGCTTTAGAGAGAACATCTACCTGTAACACCACTGACCCAGTACGCTTTAGAGAGAACATCTACCACCACTGACCCAGTACGCTTTAGAGAGAACATCTACCACCACTGACCCAGTACGCTTTAGAGAGAACATCTACCACCACTGACCCAGTACGCTTTAGAGAGAACATCTACCACCACTGACCCAGTACGCTTTAGAGAGAACATCTACCACCACTGACCCAGTACGCTTTAGAGAGAACATCTACCACCACTGACCCAGTACGCTTTAGAGAGAACATCTACCTGTAACACCACTGACCCAGTACGCTTTAGAGAGAACATCTACCACCACTGACCCAGTACGCTTTAGAGAGAACATCTACCACCACTGACCCAGTACGCTTTAGAGAGAACATCTACCACCACTGACCCAGTACGCTTTAGAGAGAACATCTACCACCACTGACCCAGTACGCTTTAGAGAGAACATCTACCACCACTGACCCAGTACGCTTTAGAGAGAACATCTACCACCACTGACCCAGTACGCTTTAGAGGAATAGAAGGTAGAAAGACCATGTGCATTTCATGTGTTTCATGGATAGGATGAATAGTCATACAATCTCACCTATTAAAATAGTGTGTGTGTGTGTGTGTGTGTGTGTGTGTCTCACCTATTTCAGCCAGCTGCTCCAGATCAGTAGCTGAGATCATTGCTGTTTTCACTTTCACCTTCCACAGTCAACACTGAAAACACAGATGACATGATTATGTAAACACCAGCTCTGAAACACTGTAGACCCTGTCTTATTACCACTAGCTCTGTTACACTGTAGTCCCTGTCTTATTACCACTAGCTCTGAAACACTGTAGACCCTGTCTTATTACCACTGGCTCTGAAACACTGTAGTCCCTGTCTTATTACCACAAGCTCTGAAACACTGTAGACCCTGTCTTATTACCACTAGCTCTGAAACACTGTAGACCCAGTCTTATTACCACTAGCTCTGAAACACGGTAGACCCTGTCTTATTACCACTAGCTCTGAAACACGGTAGACCCTGTCTTATTACCACTAGCTCTGAAACACTGGAGACCCTGTCTTATTACCACTAGCTCTGAAACACTGTAGACCCTGTCTTATTACCACTAGCTCTGAAACACTGTAGACCCGGTCTTATTACCACTAGCTCTGAAACACTGTACACCCTGTTTAATTACCACTGGCTCCGAAACACTGTAGACCCAGTCTTATTACCACTAGCTCCGACACACTGTAGACCCTGTCTTATTACCACTAGCTCTGAAACACTGTAGACCCTGTCTTATTACCACTAGCTCTGAAACACTGTAGACCCGGTCTTATTACCACTAGCTCTGAAACACTGTAGACCCTGTCTTATTACCACTAGCTCTGAAACACTGTACACCCAGGCTTATTACCACTATCTCTGAAACACAAGCTCTGTAGACCCTGTCTTATTACCACTAGCTCTGAAACACTGTAGACCCTGTCTTATTACCACTAGCTCTGAAACACTGTAGACCCTGTCTTATTACCACTAGCTCTGAAACACTGTAGACCCTGTCTTATTACCACTGGCTCTGAAACACGGTAGACCCTGTCTTATTACCACTGGCTCTGAAACACGGTAGACCCTGTCTTATTACCACTAGCTCTGAAACACGGTAGACCCTGTCTTATTACCACTAGCTCTGAAACACTGGAGACCCTGTCTTATTACCACTGGCTCTGAAACACTGTAGACCCTGTCTTATTACCACTAGCTCTGAAACACTGTACACCCTGTCTCATTACCACTAGCTCTGAAACACTGTAGACCCTGTCTTATTACCACTAGCTCTGAAACACTGTACACCCTGTCTTATTACCACCAGCTCTGAAACACTGTACACCCTGTCTCATTACCACTAGCTCTGAAACACTGTAGACCCTGTCTTATTACCACCAGCTCTGAAACACAAGCTCTGTACACCCTGTCTTATTACCACTAGCTCTGAAACACTGTACACCCTGTCTTATTACCACTAGCTCTGAAACACTGTAGACCATGTCTTATTACCACTAGCTCTGAAACACTGTAGACCCTGTCTTATTACCACTGGCTCTGAAACACTGTAGACCCTGTCTTATTACCACTAGCTCTGAAACACTGTAGACCCTGTCTTATTACCACTAGCTCTGAAACACTGTAGACCCTGTCTTATTACCACTAGCTCTGAAACACTGTAGACCCTGTCTTATTACCACTGGCTCTGAAACACTGTAGACCCTGTCTTATTACCACTAGCTCTGAAACACTGTAGACCCTGTCTTATTACCACCAGCTCTGAAACACTGTACAAAAACCAACAATTTGTTTGTGTGAAATTAAGAATATGACCAGGAGGGAAATTCCATTATCCAGAACAAAAAACAACAATCATCATTAATACCAAAGCGAAACAATTAAAGCATATTGATAATATAATACGTGATGAAAACACCATATAGCTGCCGCAGCCTGAGAGAATTGACATACATGCAGTATAGAAGGAGTGAAAGGAGTTGAGTACACCTGGAGGTTGACTGTAGGACCCTACCCAGTACACCTGGAGGTTGACTAAGGACCCTACCCAGTACACCTGGAGGTTGACTGTAGGACCCTACCCAGTACACCTGGAGGTTGACTGTAGGACCCTACCCAGTACACCTGGAGGTTGACTGTAGGACCCTACCCAGTACACCTGGAGGTTGACTAAGGACCCTACCCAGTACACCTGGAGGTTGACTGTAGGACCCTACCCAGTACACCTGGAGGTTGACTGTAGGACCCTACCCAGTACACCTGGAGGTTGACTGTAGGACCCTACCCAGTACACCTGGAGGTTGACTAGGGACCCTACCCAGTACACCTGGAGGTGGACTGTAGGACCCTACCCAGTACACCTGGAGGTTGACTAGGGACCCTACCCAGTACACCTGGAGGTGGACTGTAGGACCCTACCCAGTACACCTGGAGGTTGACTAAGGACCCTACCCAGTACACCTGGAGGTGGACTGTAGGACCCTACCCAGTACACCTGGAGGTTGACTGTAGGACCCTACCCAGTACACCTGGAGGTTGACTGTAGGACCCTACCCAGTACACCTGGAGGTTGACTGTAGGACCCTACCCAGTACACCTGGAGGTTGACTGTAGGACCCTACCCAGTACACCTGGAGGTTGACTGTAGGACCCTACGCAGTACACCTGGAGGTTGACTGTGGGACCCTAATTCCACAGAACAAGACTGAAGGAGAGATTACTAGAAACGGTTGACCCTTTTATCTGTGGATGAATTGTCAGAGTAGAGGACCTTGTGTATTTCAGGTAAAATAACAACCCGATGTTTATTCCCGTTTTGATATTTCCACCTGCGTTTCCTGATGGCGTCTGGTGCAGGTGGACACAAACACACGGCCTGGTCCTCATGTTCGTTCAACTCTACGACGGCAGTTTGTATGGGGAAGTGGAACGCCCAGTAATGGACACACAACATCTTTGGTTACATCACATGATCTGCTTTACAATCTGTAATTAACTGTAGGCAGGTTTAACATCAGTTGAGTGGTGCATTTAAAAATGGTTGCCCAGAAGGTACAGAAATGATATAATACCTGTTGACAGGGATGACGGAAATGATTCCCACTAAAGGAGAATCATCTTTTTTTATAATCTACATTGCATGCTGGAAAAGGGTTTCATTTTATACATCAGCCTGTGTGTGTGACTCCTGATAGCTTTGATCCAAGTAGCCACATAAGTAACTAGGCAAATGTCATCGAGGTAAAGTTGGTTTTATATTTCATACATTCTGACAATCAGACGTTCAACAGACGTTCAACAGACGTTCAACAGATATTCAACAGATATTCAACAGACATTCAACAGACATTCAACAGATATTCAACAGATATTCAACAGACATTCAACAGACATTCAACAGATATTCAACAGACATTCAACAGATATTCAACAGACATTCAACAGACATTCAACAGACATTCAACAGACATTCAACAGACATTCAACAGACATTCAACAGACATTCAACAGATATTCTGACAATCAGACGTTCATCAGACGTTCATCAGACATTCATCAGACGTTCATCAGACATTCATCAGACATTCAACAGACATTCAACAGACATTCAACAGACATTCAACAGACATTCAACAGACATTCAACAGACATTCTGACAATCAGACGTTCATCAGACGTTCATCAGACATTCAACAGACATTCGCCAAAGGCCATTTAAAAATATAAAATAAATAACTAATTCACCGTTTGTCACAGAAACATCAAGCTAGATATGATATATTCTATACATTTCTAGCATAGTTTTACAACCTTTGTTTTTGAGGAAAAATTCCAGTTTTGATTTGATAGAAATACATAAAATCTCAAATATTAAAGATGAAGAAATCAATAACTAATTCAGTGATTGTCTCAGAAAAAAGTGACAATTTGCATTTATTTGCAATAACTTTAAAAGCAATGTAAATTTAAACTGTAATGTTTTATATATGAAGTTAGATAATGTTGACATAAAGTTGTACAATGTTTACCATCTTAAATTGTATGCCAAATCATTGTTTGTATTTTTAGTGCAGCAGTTCTGCATTTTAAAGTAGTTACAAGGCACAACAGTCAATGATTTAAACGTCTCTAATTTAACAGCAAAGACGCCCCTTCCAAGTGTTTTCTACTTTGCCTTTGTTGAAGTCCTTCGTTGTCATTCCCAGAGAAGCTGAATGGCACCATCTCTGTGACAAACGGTGAATTAGTTATTGATTTATACCGCTTTAAAATGGCATTTTATAGATTCTATGTATTTCTATCAATTCAAAAACTGGAATTTCTACTCAAAACAAAAAAAAAAGTTGTAAAAGTAAGCTAGACATTTATAAAATAAATCATATCTAGCTTGATGATTCTGTGACAAAAGGTGAATTAGTTATTGATTCCTACATTTCTAAAATGGCTTTTTGGCGAATGTCTGATGAATGTGTAAATATAAAACCAACTTTACTTCGGTGTAAAAGTCTCAAGTCTTTCACTGTTTTCTCATAACACAGAATAACTACACGTGACCTAAGCAGGACACGCAGATCACATTTTACATCGGCTCCTGTTCTTTCAGTTTAGTTTAACATGCACAGCCGACTACATACAGGTTGTTATTCATTTATAAAACTAGACTGGTACCGAACTGGAACTGAAGAATCACTTATTAAATCCGGTAAAAAACGGACGAGACTACGGAAAAGCCGTGAAGGACGGCAACATTCCGCGTGTGTGCGAATGATTCTCAACTCACCTGGACAAAATTCCTTGATAGCTGATAGAATTAACGTTCTTTTGAGTTAGAAACTGTTTTATAACTATTTTGACCGAAACACAACATGAACAATGACACTATCCGACTACGAACAATGAAATATGAACCTTAGCATCCCGTAAAAACGTTCCCGTTGTGGTTTGAATAAGTGACATTTTCTGCTCAGGTGCCTCTGGCAAAAAACTTCCTCAACGCCATGCTGACAGGGTAATGCGCATGCCCAAACAGAGTCCTCCTGCGGCATTCAACCAAACGAGTAGTCCGACATGAAGAAAAGTAGGAATTAAAATAGTAAGAAAACGAAAGTAAATCCTCTGTCACTTCCTTCTTCTCCCCTGATTACAAGGAAGTGAATGTCTAAAAGACAGAACATATTTCACTTTATAACAAGATGGGACCATTTAGATGGCTATCTGAACTCTCCTTCTATTGCAATTATATGTTGTCTCGATGGACAACTTTCTCAGCATGACTTCAGGTTTCCTGAATTATTATATTTGTGCTAAAAGAGGTTGATTGGTGATGAAAGCAGGAAGTGTTCAATGACTAATGATGAGTAGCCTCTCAATAGGCCACACTGTAGTGTATTTCATGACGACATTTTTTATTTTTTATTTTCTATTTGTTTTTCTATTGTGTTATTGACTGTACGTTTGTTTTATGTGTAACTCTGTGTTGTTGTCATACTGCTTTGCTTTATCTTGGCCAGGTCGCAGTTGTAAATGACAACTTGTTCTCAACTGGTCTACCTGGTTAAATAAAGGTGAAATAAATAAATAAAAATGACATGATGGTCACTCAAGGAGATGGAGCACTATGCCTCATCCAGCATATAATATTACTGGTCCTGTAGCCTACAGAAACATACTGGTCCTGTAGCCTACAGAAACATACTGCAGAAACATACTGGTCCTGTAGCCTGCAGAGACATACTGGTCCTGTAGCCTGCAGAGACATACTGGTCCTGTAGCCTACAGAAACATACTGGTCCTGTAGCCTACAGAAACATACTGGACCTGTAGCCTACAGAAACATACTGCAGAAACATACTGGTCCTGTAGCCTACAGAAACAAAATGGTCCTGTAGCCTACAGAAACATACTGGACCTGTAGCCTACAGAAACATACTGGTCCTGTAGCCTACAGAAACATACTGGTCCTGTAGCCTGCAGAGACATACTGGACCTGTAGCCTACAGAGACATACTGGTCCTGTAGCCTGCAGAAACATACTGGACCTGTAGCCTACAGAAACATACTGGTCCTGTAGCCTACAGAAACATACTGGTCCTGTAGCCTACAGAAACATACTGGTCCTGTAGCCTACAGAAACATACTGGTCCTGTAGCCTACAGAAACATACTGGTCCTGTAGCCTACAGAAACATACTGGTCCTGTAGCCTACAGAAACATACTGGTCCTGTAGCCTACAGAAACATACTGGTCCTGTAGCCTACAGAGACATACTGGTCCTGTAGCCTACAGAAACATACTGGTCCTGTAGCCTACAGAAACATACTGGTCCTGTAGCCTACAGAAACATACTGGTCCTGTAGCCTACAGAAACATACTGGTCCTGTAGCCTACAGAAACACACTGGTCCTGTAGCCTACAGAAACATACTGGTCCTGTAGCCTACAGAAACATACTGGTCCTGTAGCCTACAGAAACATACTGGTCCTGTAGCCTACAGAAACATACTGGTCCTTTAGCCTACAGAAACATACTGGTCCTGTAGCCTACAGAAACATACTGGTCCTGTAGCCTACAGAAACATACTGGTCCTGTAGCCTACAGAAACATACTGGTCCTGTAGCCTACAGAAACATACTGGTCCTGTAGCCTACAGAAACATACTGGTCCTGTAGCCTACAGAAACATACTGGTCCTGTAGCCTACAGAAACATACTGGTCCTGAGTCAGTCAGAGAGGACAGGCAGACAGACAGACAGACAGACAGACAGACAGACAGACAGACAGACAGACAGACAGGTAGGCAGACAGACAGACAGGCAGACAGACAGACAGGCAGACAAACAGACAGACAGGCAGACAGACAGACAGACAGACAGACAGACAGACAGACAGACAGACAGGCAGACAGACAGACAGACAGACAGACAGACAGACAGACAGACAGACAGACAGACAGACAGACATTCATCCGCATTAAAGAACCGAATGAGTTCCTTCACCAGTCACTTCTTATAACCAATGTAGTGTCGTAGTGACCCCTACTGGTAAAACCACCAGTCACTTCTTATAACCAATGTAGTGTCGTAGTGACCCCTACTGGTAAAACCACCAGTCACTTCTTATAACCAATGTAGTGTCGTAGTGACCCCTACTGGTAAAACCACCAGTCACTTCTTATAACCAATGTAGTGTCGTAGTGACCCCTACTGGTAAAACCTTCACCAGTCACTTCTTATAACCAATGTAGTGTCGTAGTGACCCCTACTGGTAAAACCACCAGTCACTTCTTATAACCAATGTAGTGTCGTAGTGACCCCTACTGGTAAAACCTTCACCAGTCACTTCTTATAACCAATGTAGTGGCGTAGTGACCCCTACTGGTTAAACCATCAGTCACTTCTTATAACCAATGTAGTGTCGTAGTGACCCCTACTGGTTAAACCACCAGTCACTTCTTATAACCAATGTAGTGTCGTAGTGACCCCTACTGGTAAAACCTTCACCAGTCACTTCTTATAACCAATGTAGTGTCGTAGTGACCCCTACTGGTAAAACCACAAGTCACTTCTTATAACCAATGTAGTGTCGTAGTGACCCCTACTGGTAAAACCACCAGTCACTTCTTATAACCAATGTAGTGTCGTAGTGACCCCTACTGGTAAAACCTTCATCAGTCACTTCTTATAACCAATGTAGTGTCGTAGTGACCCCTACTGGTAAAACCTTCACCAGTCACTTCTTATAACCAATGTAGTGTCGTAGTGACCCCTACTGGTAAAACCTTCACCAGTCACTTCTTATAACCAATGTAGTGTCGTAGTGACCCCTACTGGTAAAACCACTAGTCACTTCTTATAACCAATGTAGTGTCGTAGTGACCCCTACTGGTTAAACCATCAGTCACTTCTTATAACCAATGTAGTGTCGTAGTGACCCCTACTGGTTAAACCATCAGTCACTTCTTATAACCAATGTAGTGTCGTAGTGACCCCTACTGGTAAAACCTTCATCAGTCACTTCTTATAACCAATGTAGTGTCGTAGTGACCCCTACTGGTAAAACCTTCACCAGTCACTTCTTATAACCAATGTAGTGTCGTAGTGACCCCTACTGGTTAAACCACCAGTCACTTCTTATAACCAATGTAGTGTTGTAGTGACCCCTACTGGTAAAACCTTCATCAGTCACTTCTTATAACCAATGTAGTGTCGTAGTGACCCCTACTGGTTAAACCACCAGTCACTTCTTATAACCAATGTAGTGTCGTAGTGACCCCTACTGGTAAAACCTTCACCAGTCACTTCTTATAACCAATGTAGTGTCGTAGTGACCCCTACTGGTAAAACCTTCATCAGTCACTTCTTATAACCAATGTAGTGTCGTAGTGACCCCTACTGGTAAAACCTTCACCAGTCACTTCTTATAACCAATGTAGTGTCGTAGTGACCCCTACTGGTAAAACCTTCACCAGTCACTTCTTATAACCAATGTAGTGTCGTAGTGACCCCTACTGGTAAAACCTTCATCAGTCACTTCTTATAACCAATGTAGTGTCGTAGTGACCCCTACTGGTAAAACCTTCATCAGTCACTTCTTATAACCAATGTAGTGTCGTAGTGACCCCTACTGGTTAAACCATCAGTCACTTCTTATAACCAATGTAGTGTCGTAGTGACCCCTACTGGTAAAACCTTCACCAGTCACTTCTTATAACCAATGTAGTGTCGTAGTGACCCCTACTGGTAAAACCTTCACCAGTCACTTCTTATAACCAATGTAGTGTCGTAGTGACCCCTACTGGTAAAACCACCAGTCACTTCTTATAACCAATGTAGTGTCGTAGTGACCCCTACTGGTAAAACCTTCACCAGTCACTTCTTATAACCAATGTAGTGTCGTAGTGACCCCTACTGGTAAAACCATTCCATCTATTATTTAATGTAGATCACACATTGCTTCTGATGGCTGTTTCGTCACTGCCAGTAAAATGGAAAAAGATTTTGGTGAATGATGTCTGAAAATAAGCACTCGGTCAAAACATGAAAACAAAGATTGTTTACGATACCAGGATCATGGACCAATGATGCTCAAGGATTATCACATGGTAAATTCACGTGTGTTTTGTCTTTACACTCCCTGACACGGCCCTTTCCCCCTGAATCACATCCATTTCAAGGGCAGCAGTCCTGTTGTCTGGCAACAATGCCATTCTCTGTCCTCTTCAGACCTCTTCGTGACAGGAATACATTGAACTGCATGACATTCTGATGCCTGAGGTAAAATCTGGAGAAAGCCTGACACCTGGTGGCGGGATGAGGAACAGCACAGTGCTCAGTGGTGGGTTTGAATGGCTGGCTCCCTATTGGCTTACCATGTAGCCTGGGGACTCTTCTCCAAAACCATCAGCACTAGCTCAACACAAACACCCATGACACCTCATACCAGTCATGCCAAACTATAATTCCCCCCCCCCCCACACTCTCTGATTGGTACTGAGCTCCTGAGGATGCAGTGACATCAGAGACCTGCTCCACATGACTGTCCTCTAACCAATCCCAGCACAGCAAGCCGCAGAGCTCTGTGCCCATTGCCAACGCCTGCTTCGTGCCAACACACACCTGCACCATGGCTCCTCCTTCTGATGTCTGGAGACGTCCAGTTGTAACAGAACGTGTGCTTGATTCAGTCCTGGCTTAAATCAGAAAGGGGGAGAGGGAGAGAGAGAGAGAGAGAGGGAGAGAGGGAGAGGGAGAGAGGGAGAGAGGGAGAGAGGGAGAGAGGGAGAGAGAGGGAGAGAGGGAGAGAGAGGGAGAGAGAGAGAGAGAGAGAGAGAGAGAGAGAGAGAGAGAGAGATGGTGTCTGAGAACCAGCACCTTCCAGAATGTGTCTTTGTGTCTGACTCCGCCCCTCCCCCTGATCCTCTCAATAAGCCAGAAATGAATATGTATGAGTTGCTATCGAGCTCTGTGTCAAACAGCTGCTGCTTCTAATGGCTCCAACTGCGTCCCAAATGGTGCCCTGTTCCCTTTATAGTGCCCATAGGGCTCGGGTTGAGAGTAGTGCACTATGTAGGGAATAGGGTGCCATTTTGGATGTGGAGCTGCAAGTCTGAGTACTGAGCAGCACGCTGCCCCTGGAGGGCAGGATTTAACCACAAACAAACACATTATGATATAAACATTCAAGACTGCTGCCTTGTTCACATCAACGGGGAAACGTTACAGAGAGACGGGAGCTTTGTCTTTTATCTGCTCTGGTTATCTGTACTATGGCAGCGCAGGCTGGGAAGGGAGAGAGAGGATGAGAAAGCAAGAGGGACAGGGAGAGAGAAAGAGAGGGTTGGATTAAAGAGAAGAGAGAGAGGGTTGGATTAAAGAGAAGAGAGAGAGAGAGAGAGGGTTGGATTAAAGAGAAGAGAGAGAGAGAGGATTGGATTAAAGAGAAGAAGAGAGAGAGGGTTGGATTAAAGAGAAGAAGAGAGAGAGGGTTGGATTAAAGAGAAGAGAGAGAGAGAGAGAGAGTTGGATTAAAGAGAAGAGAGAGAGAGAGAGAGGGTTGGATTAAAGAGAAGAGAGAGAGAGAGGGTTGGATTAAAGAGAAGAAGAGAGAGAGGGTTGGATTAAAGAGAAGAGAGAGAGAGAGAGAGAGTTGGATTAAAGAGAAGAGAGAGAGAGAGAGAGGGTTGGATTAAAGAGAAGAAGAGAGAGAGAGAGGGTTGGATTAAAGAGAAGAAGAGAGAGAGAGAGGGTTGGATGAAAGAGAAGAAGACAGAGAGAGGGTTGGATTAAAGAGAAGAGAGAGAGAGAGGATTGGATTAAAGAGAAGAGAGAGAGAGAGGGTTGGATTAAAGAGAAGAGAGAGCGAGGATTGGATTAAAGAGAAGACAGAGAGAGGGTTGGATTAAAGAGAAGAGAGAGGGTTGTATTAAAGAGAAGAAGAAGAGAGAGAGGGTTGTATTAAAGAGAAGAAGAAGAGAGAGAGGGTTGGATTAAAGAGAAGAGAGAGAGAGAGAGAGGGTTGGATTAAAGAGAAGACAGAGAGAGGGTTGGATTAAAGAGAAGAGAGAGGGTTGTATTAAAGAGAAGAAGAAGAGAGAGAGGGATGGTTCTCCTGGAACCAGAAAGGGCTCTCCTGGAAGCAGAAAGGGTTCTCCTGGAACCAGAAAGAGTTATCCTGTAACCTGAAAGGGTTCTCCCTGGATCCAGAAAGGGTTCTCCCTGGAACCAGAAAGGGTTCTCCTGAAACCAGAATGGGTTCTCCTGCAACCAGAAGGGTTCTCCTGGAACCAGAAAGGGTTCTCCTGGAACCAGAAAGGGTTCTCCCTGGAACTAGAAAGGGTTCTCCTGGAACCAGAAAGGGTTCTCCCTGGAACCTGAAAGCGTTCTCCTGGAACCAGAACGGGTTCTCCCTGGAACCAGAAAGAGTTCTCCATGGAACCAGAAAGGGTTCTCCTGGAACCAGAAAGGGTTCTCCTGGAACCAGACAGGGTTCTCCCTGGAACTAGAAAGGGTTCTCCTGGAACCAGAAAGGGTTCTCCCTGGAACCAGAAAGGGTTCTCCTGGAACCAGAACGGGTTCCCCCTGGAACCAGAAAGAGTTCTCCTGGAACCAGAGAGGGTTCTCTTGGAACCAGACAGGGTTCTCTCTGGAACTAGAAAGGGTTCTTCTGGAACCAGAAAGGGTTCTCTCTGGAACCAGAACGGGTTCTCCCTGGAACTAGAAAGGGTTCTCCCTGGAACCAGAAAGGGTTCTCCTGCAACCAGAAAGAGTTCTCCTGGAACCAGAATGGGTTCTACTGCAACCAGAATAGGTTCTCCCTGGAACAAGGCCCCTTCCTGCCTGGTGTCAGCGGTTCAGGCCGGTCCAGGATTAGAAACAGGCCCCTTCCTGCCTGGTGTCAGCGGTTCAGGCCGGTACAGGATTAGAAACAGGCCCCTTCCTGCCTGGTGTCAGCGGTTCAGGCCGGTACAGGATTAGAAACAGGCCCCTTCCTGCCTGGTGTCAGCGGTTCAGGCCGGTCCAGGATTAGAAACAGGCCGCTTCCTGCCTGGTGTCAGCGGTTCAGGCCGGTACAGGATTAGAAACAGGCCCCTTCCTGCCTGGTGTCAGCGGTTCAGGCCGGTACAGGATTAGAAACAGGCCCCTTCCTGCCTGGTGTCAGCGGTTCAGGCTGGTGACAGGATTAGAAACAGGCCCCTTCCTGCCTGGTGTCAGTGGTTCAGGCTGGTGACAGGATTAGAAACAGGCCCCTTCCTGCCTGGTGTCAGCGGTTCAGGCTGGTGACAGGATTAGAAACAGGTCCCTTCCTGCCTGGTGTCAGCGGTTCAGGATTAGAAACAGGCCCCTTCCTGCCTGGTGTCAGCGGTTCAGGCCGGTACAGGATTAGAAACAGGCCCCTTCCTGCCTGGTGTCAGCGGTTCAGGCCGGTACAGGATTCGAAACAGGCCCCTTCCTGCCTGGTGTCATCGGTTCAGGCCGGTCCAGGATTAGAAACAGGCCCCTTCCTGCCTGGTGTCAGCGGTTCAGGCCGGTCCAGGATTAGAAACAGGCCCCTTCCTGCCTGGTGTCAGCGGTTCAGGCCGGTCCAGGATTAGAAACAGGCCCCTTCCTGCCTGGTGTCAGCGGTTCAGGCCGGTCCAGGATTAGAAACAGGCCCCTTCCTGCCTGGTGTCAGCGGTTCAGGCCGGTACAGGATTAGAAACAGGCCCCTTCCTGCCTGGTGTCAGCGGTTCAGGCCGGTACAGGATTAGAAACAGGCCCCTTCCTGCCTGGTGTCAGCAGTTCAGGCTGGTGACAGGATTAGAAACAGGCCCCTTCCTGCCTGGTGTCAGCAGTTCAGGCCGGTACAGGATTAGAAACAGGCCCCTTCCTGCCTTTTGTCAGCGATTCAGGCTGGTGACAGGATTCGAAACAGGCCCCTTCCTGCCTGGTGTCAGCGGTTCAGGCCGGTACAGGATTAGAAACAGGCCCCTTCCTGCCTGGTGTCAGCGGTTCAGGCCGGTACAGGATTAGAAACATAACCCTTCCTGCCTGGTGTCAGCGGTTCAGGCCGGTACAGGATTAGAAACAGGCCCCTTCCTGCCTGGTGTCAGCGGTTCAGGCCGGTACAGGATTAGAAACAGGCCCCTTCCTGCCTGGTGTCAGCGGTTCAGGCCGGTACAGGATTCGAAACAGGCCCCTTCCTGCCTGGTGTCATCGGTTCAGGCCGGTCCAGGATTAGAAACAGGCCCCTTCCTGCCTGGTGTCAGCGGTTCAGGCCGGTCCAGGGTTAGAAACAGGCCCCTTCCTGCCTGGTGTCAGCGGTTCAGGCCGGTACAGGATTAGAAACAGGCCCCTTCCTGCCTGGTGTCAGCGGTTCAGGCCGGTACAGGATTAGAAACAGGCCCCTTCCTGCCTGGTGTCAGCGGTTCAGGCTGGTGACAGGATTAGAAACAGGCCCCTTCCTGCCTGGTGTCAGTGGTTCAGGCTGGTGACAGGATTAGAAACAGGCCCCTTCCTGCCTGGTGTCAGCGGTTCAGGCTGGTGACAGGATTAGAAACAGGTCCCTTCCTGCCTGGTGTCAGCGGTTCAGGATTAGAAACAGGCCCCTTCCTGCCTGGTGTCAGCGGTTCAGGCCGGTACAGGATTAGAAACAGGCCCCTTCCTGCCTGGTGTCAGCGGTTCAGGCCGGTACAGGATTAGAAACAGGCCCCTTCCTGCCTGGTGTCATCGGTTCAGGCCGGTCCAGGATTAGAAACAGGCCCCTTCCTGCCTGGTGTCAGCGGTTCAGGCCGGTCCAGGATTAGAAACAGGCCCCTTCCTGCCTGGTGTCAGCGGTTCAGGCCGGTCCAGGATTAGAAACAGGCCCCTTCCTGCCTGGTGTCAGCGGTTCAGGCCGGTACAGGATTAGAAACAGGCCCCTTCCTGCCTGGTGTCAGCGGTTCAGGCCGGTACAGGTTTAGAAACAGGCCCCTTCCTGCCTGGTGTCAGCGGTTCAGGCCGGTACAGGATTAGAAACAGGCCCCGTCCTGCCTGGTGTCAGCGGTTCAGGCCGGTACAGGTTTAGAAACAGGCCCCTTCCTGCCTGGTGTCAGCGGTTCAGGCCGGTACAGGATTAGAAACAGGCCCCTTCCTGCCTGGTGTCAGCGGTTCAGGCCGGTCCAGGATTAGAAACAGGCCCCTTCCTGCCTGGTGTCAGCGGTTCAGGCCGGTACAGGATTAGAAACAGGCCCCTTCCTGCCTGGTGTCAGCGGTTCAGGCCGGTACAGGATTAGAAACAGGCCCCTTCCTGCCTGGTGTCAGCAGTTCAGGCTGGTGACAGGATTAGAAACAGGCCCCTTCCTGCCTGGTGTCAGCAGTTCAGGCCGGTACAGGATTAGAAACAGGCCCCTTCCTGCCTTTTGTCAGCGATTCAGGCTGGTGACAGGATTAGAAACAGGCCCCTTCCTGCCTGGTGTCAGCGGTTCAGGCCGGTACAGGATTAGAAACAGGCCCCTTCCTGCCTGGTGTCAGCGGTTCAGGCCGGTACAGGATTAGAAACATAACCCTTCCTGCCTGGTGTCAGCGGTTCAGGCCGGTACAGGTTTAGAAACCGGATCCTTCCTGCCTGGTGTCAGCGGTTCAGGCCGGTACAGGATTAGAAACAGGCCCCTTCCTGCCTGGTGTCAGCGGTTCAGGCCGGTACAGGATTCGAAACAGGCCCCTTCCTGCCTGGTGTCATCGGTTCAGGCCGGTCCAGGATTAGAAACAGGCCCCTTCCTGCCTGGTGTCAGCGGTTCAGGCCGGTCCAGGGTTAGAAACAGGCCCCTTCCTGCCTGGTGTCAGCGGTTCAGGCCGGTCCAGGATTAGAAACAGGCCCCTTCCTGCCTGGTGTCAGCGGTTCAGGCCGGTACAGGATTAGAAACAGGCCCCTTCCTGCCTGGTGTCAGCGGTTCAGGCCGGTACAGGTTTAGAAACAGGCCCCTTCCTGCCTGGTGTCAGCGGTTCAGGCCGGTACAGGATTAGAAACAGGCCCCTTCCTGCCTGGTGTCAGCGGTTCAGGCCGGTACAGGTTTAGAAACAGGCCCCTTCCTGCCTGGTGTCAGCGGTTCAGGCCGGTACAGGATTAGAAACAGGCCCCTTCCTGCCTGGTGTCAGCGGTTCAGGCCGGTCCAGGATTAGAAACAGGCCCCTTCCTGCCTGGTGTCAGCGGTTCAGGCCGGTACAGGTTTAGAAACAGGCCCCTTCCTGCCTGGTGTCATCGGTTCAGGCCGGTCCAGGATTAGAAACAGGCCCCTTCCTGCCTGGTGTCAGCAGTTCAGGCTGGTGACAGGATTAGAAACAGGCCCCTTCCTGCCTGGTGTCAGCAGTTCAGGCCGGTACAGGATTAGAAACAGGCCCCTTCCTGCCTTTTGTCAGCGATTCAGGCTGGTGACAGGATTAGAAACAGGCCCCTTCCTGCCTGGTGTCAGCGGTTCAGGCTGGTGACAGGATTAGAAACAGGCCCCTTCCTGCCTGGTGTCAGCGGTTCAGGCCGGTACAGGATTAGAAACAGGCCCCTTCCTGCCTGGTGTCAGCGGTTCAGGCCGGTACAGGATTAGAAA